>NC_064849.1:106864247-107050239 GCF_024139225.1 Suncus etruscus | reverse complement strand
TGCTCAGAAATAGCTCTTGGCAGGCACGGGGGACCATATGGGACACCGGGATTCGAACCAACCACCTTTGGTCCTGGATCGGCTGCTTGCAAGGCAAACGCCGCTGTGCTATCTCTCTGGGCCCGAATTCTTGGTTCTTTTAACCCTAATTGTATTTTCTTACCCCCAACATCCCACGTCCAAACACTCTATGTGCTTCTATGGAGGAGTGGAAAACATTATGTACAAAATTTGAGCTTAGTTGTGTGATTTCAGAATGGCACTATCAGCTTCATGAGAACTTGGGACAATGGTTAAATCATGAAGCCATTTGCTCAGTTTTAAGCACAGAAAATTTTACCTTGTACATACATACAGGCAAATGATAACCATTTCGGGGCTGGAGAGATAGCATGGAGGTAAGGCGTTTGCCTTTCATGCAAGAGGTCATCGGTTCGAATCCCAGCGCCCCATATGGTCCCCCGTGCCTGCCAGGAGCAATTTCTGAGCATGGAGCCAGGAGTAACCCCTGAGCACTGCCGGGTATGACCCAAAAACCACAAAAAAAAAAAATGATAACCATTTCTATGCTTATATTTTTTAGAGATTAAAGTAAAATATAGAACAAGTTCAAAAAAATAAAATTTATATTCAATTAACTGAGCATGTTATTTTCATTCAACATGCCCTCCAAAGTAAACTGCAGCTATGATTTTGTATCATACATCTTGTTTGTTAGCTGAGACTTCAAGAACCTATCAACAAATATGAGCTAATTCTTATTTTTAACTGGAAACGGCAGTTTTATCCATAAAACTTAGCTCTGTATGAATTTCTATCAAATGTTTTTATTATAAAGAAGAACACTATGAATGAGAGAAATGTATAAATGACTAGCAATATAGAACTTCATGGAAAATTTTATGATTTTGCTCAAAATTGGCAAACTTCATTACTTTGCTTATTGTACTCATAAACATTCAACTATTAATGGTAATTAGCACCTAACAGTGAGGAAGGTAAGTTGAAGTACTTAAACATAAAGGTAAGCCACATTGGTGGTGGGAATGTTGCACTGGTGAAGGGGGGTGTTCTTTACATGACTGAAACCTAATCACAATCACATTTGTAATAAAGATGTTTAAATAAATAAAAAATACAAAAATATAAAGGTAAGCCTTGAACTTTTATCAGATTATACATTTAAACAAATACCCTGACAACACTAAATTTTTCAAGATATTTCAATAGAAATATCTAGAATTAAAAAAAATTAGTTGCATATATCTCATCATAAAAGACATATCTAAGACTTACAAAGTAAAAGCCTCAGAGTTAATGTGGAGGTGATAGTTTTATAAAGAACTTTATCAACATGTTTTATGCAATATAAAATATATATTTTAATATGTATTAATTCGAAATTTAAGGAAACATATAGGACAAACAATACAGATTTATTTCTCTTAAAAACTTAAATGGGGGGGGGGGGCGGAGCAGTGGTGCAAGTGGCTTTCGCCTTGCACGTGCTGACCTTGGAAAGACCGTGGTTTGATCCCTGGCATCCCATATGATCCCCCAAACAAGGAGTGATTTCTGAGTGCATAGCCAGGAGTAACCCCTGAGCGTCATTGGGTGTGGCCCAAAAACAAAAGAAAAAAATTAAATTGGTACTATCATATATCCTTCAACCAATATTTAGTCTTTTTAATTTTTTAAAAATAATTAAAGGACAATAAAATTCACAGAAAGGTACTAATAATGGGAAAATTCAAATAATGATTATTAGTTTTCATTTGTAAGAACTATATTTTTACTTCACCAGAATAAATCAATCCTCTTCAATTCTTTCCCAATATACAACTGTCTAAAGCAAAAAATAAAAGTCTTAAAAAAATCAAGATCAAGCTCAAATGAACTTGTCCAACGAATTCAGGTGTCTTTCCCAATATTCCTTCTCATCACAGTTTTAAAATTTATAGCAACTCACTGTGTTCAGATAAACTTGTATGTGCAACACTACTGAATCTGATCAACCATCGAAGAGGAGGGACCAAAGATGCAGATTGTTCTTATTTAATAAATGTGATGTAACTAGAGACTGTAGTCAGAGTCAAGAATTTGTTTCCACCCCTTCCCACTGCACAACACATGCAAAGCAGGTGCTTTTCTATTCATTGAAGTCATATTTTGAGGGAATCATTTTTATCTTATGTTATTATGTATCTTAGAAACCAGACATAATAGGGGAAAGAAACTCAAAAAAGAAGAACAAAAATAGGGTACCACAAATTTAAATATTTTGTAAGCAGTGGGAGCTACATAGTAACATGTTCCCAAATAGATTTATTTTGGTCATGACTCTCTACACAGAGGCAATTTTTTCTTAATCTTGCTACAAATGCCAAGAAAAAAATTAGCTGCACACAGACCCAATTCCAGAAAACCAACATTTTCATAATTTCCCAGCATTCGAAGGAACATTTATTTAAATGAAAGACAAAATGACCTGAATTCGTGACTCATTTGTTCTTGTACATACCTCTACAATATTCTTTATCAATTTTCGAGCAAGATTTACATTGCCAGTTTCACAGCAAAATCTATGACTTAGAACAAGGGCAAATAGACACATGCACTCTGTTTTGCTATGAATTCTCAAGGTCAAACTCAGATTCGCTTTTTTAGTGTATACTAACAATTGCTTGTTCTTTAACTGTGAAAGTACTCTGGGATATTTTCCTTTATTCCTATCTCTAGCAGCAATCATACATCACGTATGGTATTTTTTATGAGTTCGATATTTAGGAAAGCCAGTGGGTAAACAGATCTTTATGAAGATTTAAGGATCATTTACTAAAGATTAAATCTGATCATGCTAATACAAGAGTTATATAAAATTATGCAATTAAGTGTGTCCTTATGTATGTTTCATTTTGAGACAAAATGGTGATAGAAATTATATTATTATCATGTCTGGCAAAAATTTGTTTTTAATCTTGTTTTTGTCAAGTAAAATTGCTCCTTATGAGATGCTTTTGATTTTTTTTCTTTCACCTTGTCCAACATTGATTTTTAACCCCCACTATCGCAACAAAATGATTGAGACATTTGTCTTAAAGTTAAGTGAGGTCGGAAGAAAGAAAAAAAATTCTAATTTCTTTTGATCAGATGTGTGATTGGTTAGTGAGCATAGACAGTGTTTGAATTATGGTGGGAAAATGTAAAATATATCGTTCTATTTTGTCATGTAAACATTGAAAACGGCCTTTCAAAGCTGTTGTTCTTCATCGAATGTTTCTAATTTGTGAAAAGTACATACATCTGATGGCCTGATGATTATTGTTGTTATTTGTATCTCTGGCATTTAACACAGTGGCTAAACCATGGTGGACAGACTATAATAAATAAAAGAGTATAAATGAATGAATAAGTGAATAGATGAACATGTTCAACACAGAACTCTCAAAATAAATAAGACTTGTCGGGGTTTTTGGAGCCAAACACATACGGCTCACATATGGTTCTCCCTATGGTCTTCCCACTCCCATCCTTTCCTTAATGACTTGCTTTTCCTGCAGGGAACATTTTTAGATAAATACCAGGTGAAATATGGTTCCTAGTGGTTCTGGAAGTGATTTTTGAGGTGCTAGAAGCTCCCACACATTGAAGGACCTCCCACTAGCAATTTTCTTGGGGCAGATTCCAAATAACAAGAATTGGTGAAGTCTGCTTCCTGTAATGCCACCTAGTCATCCATCTTAATCTAGTATTGGCTTAAGGGGATAGCTAGAGCTAGAGCAGTTTTTTTTTATTTTTACCCTCAAAAGGGAAAAAGGTGAATTGAAAACAGAATATTTGCTATGAACTTGGTGAGAAATTATTGGGCAGTCAGAAGGTGCAGAAAAAGCACTGCAATTATTAACACTCACACAGTGTATCACCTTAAGTCACATTTAAGTTTTTGAAAGCAATAAAAATTTTAAGAGATAAAGAAATGTATAGACAACTGAAGAAGATAGGATAGCCTTGTATTTAATATAAAACCTGCCACTTTGAAAGGAAAAATGTTCTAGAGCCAAAAAAAATTTTGTTTTTAGTTTTTGGGCCACATCCAGTGGTACTCAAGTGTTATTCCTGGCTCTGCATTTAGAAATCACTCCTGGCAGGCTTGGGTGTCCATAAGGGATGCCGGAGATTGAGCCCAGGTCCATCCCAGGTTGGCAGTTGTGTAAAGCAAATGCCATACTTCTATGTTATCACTCTGGCCGGAGATAGAGCCAAAATTTTATATTGCATTAATCAATTTTAACTCTACATTTCCTAGAACTTGTTTAGCATATAAACTCTGATCACATTTATCAAAAACTAATATTAATCCAGCCTATGAAATTATCTATTTGACAGAATTGGAACAAATAAGCGTGTATGCTTAGTTATATAATTAAAGAGGATCCTTTCTCAATACTTCACATTCCCTTCTGTATTAGGGCAAAAATAATCCAGTCAGAAGGATACTACAATATACAAAATATAATGTTTTATATAACATAGTACTTCCAATTCTTTATATTAAAGTATTCCTTTCAAATTTTAAAGACTACTCTTTAATGAGTTAGGAAGGGTGCTATAAAAACCAAAGATCAAAATATTCTCATATTTACCAGCCCTAACTCCCAAATCTTCATTATATTTAATAAAATAAACTTTAAATCTTTAAATGATTAATTTTAATAATGCTGTTAACTTTGACTGGGTTCCTATGGGAATAAACATTAGAAAAAATTCGAGTCAATAGTTTAAAATTTTTGAGAATATAAGTAAAAATATGGTGCTAGAGACAATTCATGAAAGATGTATTATCAATCTAGCTATTAGAGAGGTAATTAAATCTAATTTACTTGGATAAATGGTACAAAGAAAACACAGAATAATTTCACTGAGGGAGAAAGGAAGCTCACTCATTGGTGGAAAAAACACTCCAATAATATAGTACATTCAGCCTGCCAGATGCAAATCTATTAGCCTTGTAATTTCCAAATTCTCAGGTAAAGAATTGCAGGTAGCAACCTTAGTAAACCAGAGCTGTAAAAATTGTTGGATATGAACCAGTACTTCAAGATACTGAGACAGTTTTTAAAAATGAATCAGTGAGGACTTTCAGAGTTCATCACCATTATCAAATGTTCAGGAATCTTCAAAAACAGGAAAAGGAGAAGTTTTGAAATTAGTGTGTTCATACAAAGACAGCAGCTTCTAATATTCTAATAATATTCTATCCTTTTCCTATGCCCAATTCTCATATATTTCCTTTGATTCTGAGTCACCCAGTGTCTTTCAAATGATTTCACTTTTCACAATGCTTGTTTCTGTGGCTTATGGCAAAGAACCCAGAAGCCTTGAATAGTGGTGCTCAAAATGTGGGTAAGAACAGATGGTACAAGTCATTTGTGGCAAATCCTGAGCCAATGCAGTCATTTCAGAACAAAGCCATGCCATCTTCAGAATGTAATTATTCCAGTAACTATGCTATTTCCTTTTGAGAACGTTTCCAACTTATTGTTGAACACTAATATACAGAAATTTCTCACTGTGTAACACAGTCATAAGGGATTAGAACTGCCATTAGATCACACATATCTAATATAGTGCTATGCAAGCCACTTTAACTTTTTGAAGCTAATGATTCAATTTTGCTTACATTTTATGTTGGGTGTCAAGAAGCCAAGGCAACACAATGGAACAAGCAAGCTACAGTGTGTGGGGGTTGTGAGTTTGAAAGGGAGGGACTTGAGGTCCTTGTGGGGGAGAGTGTTGGGAACATTAGTGATGGGTATGATGTTGGAATTATATACATGGCAACTCATCTTTCACAGTAGTTTACAACTGAGAACTTCAATTTATTTTTAATATAATTTTTATTGCAACTATTGTGAGTTACAAGCCTTTCACAGTTATATTTCAGGCATATAGTGAAAGTGAATTAGGGCCGCTCCCATCACCAGTGTTGACCTCCCTCCACCATAGTTCCCCACATACATCTCAGACCTCCACCCTTAGACCTCTGGACTACTAGTGTAATAGGTCAATTTTGTGTTTAGCTTGTTATAGTTTGGGTCTCTTGATTCTATTGTAGTTGACCGTGGCTTGGGTATTTAGATATGCCCATATATTTTCACTCAGTGCTTCTGAGACCACTTGGCCCCAAGGCCCCATCCACTTTTTTTTTTCTTTTCTCAATTTGTAGTTAGACATAAAAATATGTGGCAGAACAAAATGATTCAAGAGAGAACTTCAATTTTTAAAGAGACATCTAGAAGTGATCTTCTTCCAATGGTAGAGCTGTTTCTATAAGAATAAAAACTTTTTTTCTGCTTCCTATAATATCTACATAGAAAATATTGGCTCAACTTACCCATATACCTGCTTGTAAAAAGTGACAATGTGAAATAAAACATTTCATCAATTTACATTCCATTAGAAAAGACATAACATAGCCATGTTAAATGCAAAGACTAAGAAATGCATATCTGGTAAATGCTGCATGTATTAGATACTGTTACTATATAACAGGAGAGGGAATTTTGGGAAACAGTTTGTAGTCTGTTACGTAAAATATTTTCTGAACCACCCAACCATAAAATCAGGTATGTGCACCAACATTCCATCAACAAATTGATGTACTAAATCTAGTAGATTTAGTGTGGTGCACTATTACTATTACAATACTATTGTAATATTACAATATTGTAATATTACAATATTACTATTACAATACTGCCTTGTATGATTAAAGTTGCACTGAGTATGTTTCAAGATTATTCTGATGACCAGGTGACTGAAAGAGACATTCTCAAGTCTAATTTCAAGGCATCTTTGACAATAGTGGAAGCAATTTGCTGTGGAAAGTCAATGAAAATGAGCTTTGTAGATTCAGCATTCAGAATAATACAATTTGAAGGAGAGATCTAGCTTTCTGTAAGGTAGCTAAAAGTTTAATTGAAAGGTGAACAGAAGAAACTTACAGTAGACTATTGACAAGATGTCTGGGAATGTATGTAGTCTATGTGTGTGTTTTTTTTTTAATTTCTGTCAGAACAATATCAACCAAAAAATTCTCAAAGGTCAAACTGTAACAAGTTAAGGAGACAAAATTTGATTATGATTCTTCCTTGGAAAACAGACTTCCAATGGCTTCATAGGATAAAGATATGTGATCTGAACCAAGGGCAATATTATTTATTCAGAGTAAGTATATTTGACTTTGTCAACCTAAAAACAGAAAGGAAAGTAATGTTTCTCAATATTCAGTGATAATTTAAATTTTTTTGTTTTTCTATCTTTGAGACTTTAGAGTTTATTATTATAAATAAAAAGCACAAAAGACTAATACGTCTAACAGAGAACAAGCAAGGCAAAAGTTACATAGGTTTAAAAGCTATACCACCTATTACTGGTCTTTTATAGCACAGAGAAAAACTGGCAAAATTCTGTCGGTAAGAGTGAGTGAATATTAAAGAAAAATAACAGTTACTCCAACCTCTGCTAAGGTCACGCTAAACTATTCAGAATTATCCCAAATAGCTGTTTATTTAGGCCTCCCCACTTGCCAACTATTCTACCTCAACTGCCCTTTTCTACTACTCATCTTTCAGATCCCAAGTCAAAAATTATCCTCTGTAAAAACTTCCTGATAATCTTAATCAAATCTATTTACCTCATCATTTGTGCATGAGCTCAGGACAGGCCTAACTCCTTTCACATCAAATTGTAACTATTTAGAGGCCAGAGAGATAGCATGGAGGTAAGGCATCTGCCTTGCATGCAGAAGGACGGTGGTTCAAATCCCGGCATCCCTATGGTGCCCCGAGTCTGCCAGGAGTGATTTCTGAGCATAGAGCCAGGAGTAACCCCTGAGCGCTGCCGGGTGAGACCCAAAAACCAAAAAAAAAAAAAATTGTTACTATTTGTTTACATGTCTTAGGTGCTTACTACATGACAGAATTATGACCAAGAAATTAATTTTTTCTAAGAATCCCAAACTTGAAATTTAAAGAACTTTACCCCAAAAATTAATTAATTTTAATAAGATGTTAAATGCCTCCTTTGGCCAAAAATTAAAATAATACTTAACCTAAGAAAGCTCTGGCTCTATCTTGTTTAAATTATCTAATTAAAATCTTGTGCAAAATATATACATAAATAACTATGAGAAAGTTCCAGCTCATTATTAATGTCAGAGTTAAAATTCACTTTAGCAACCAATCATAATAAGTGATTCTCTTGCTCAGGATTTTGGAGCTATGGAGTTTCATGTAGAAGCTCTTGTGTACTTGGATATCTTTCTTTCATAAAATATTTTGAGACCACGCCCTTATATTCTCTGGACTCTGTGTTAAGGGATTACACATGGTGGGACTAAGGGGACCGAAAGGGACACTGGAGATCAAACCCAGTTTGGTTGTGTGCAAGGCAAATGCCCTAACTGCTGTACTATGACTCTGGTCCCCTCTTTCATAAATTTTTGCATCTTCAAAACACAATTTTTTGGGGCCGGAGAGATAGCATGGAGGTAAGGCGTTTGCCTTTCATGCAGGAGGTCATTGGTTCGAATCCCGGTGCCCCATATGGTCCCCCGTGCCTGCCAGGAGCAATTTCTGAGCCTGGAGCCAGGAATAACCCCTGAGCACTGCCGGGTGTGACCCAAAAACCACAAAAAAAAAAAAACAAAAAAAAAAACACAATCCTTTGTTGGAAACAAATGAACATTAAATGTTTGCATAATGAATAAATAAATTAATACATCAATAAGACTATAAAATCCTACCATCATAGAAGTCTATCAGATACATTTGAATAATGCATTTACAAATGTATATTAGATGTACAATCGTTTGGTAGAATTGTGTTTAAAATCATAGGGAGGCTAAAGTCCATGACAGACTGTAATTAACCTCTACCTGTTTTAATTATAATCAAAAATAATTATGTGTGCTCTAAAATAGAGTACACAAGTATTAAAAGACTAAAATAAATATTAATTGAATTCAGTTTCCATTATATAATAGTCTTCAAAAAACACATTCATATACCATCCTTACTCTGTATATAATGAACCAAATGTATACAAAATAAAAATGTAACTGTGTCCTTAGGCATGATTTTTCAAGGTGCTTATATATCTACCTTGTGTTTCATCTTTACTATTTTGGATTGTGTTTTACAATAAGAAAAGTTATTTTCCTCCATCCAAGAAATTATGTCCAATATGGAAATCATTAGTCTACTTGAATATGGAATTCAGAAATGGGAAAACGAAGTCATAAACCAAACCGACTATTTGACAATAAGAATAATAACCTAAAGCCCAGAAACAACTTGATTGTGTTCCTTATAAAGTTTTATATACTAATAAGAGCAGTATTTATTAATTCTCACGGTTACACAACATTTGTAGCTTATATATGGCCAGTCATATTCGATTCTTTGGAAAAGTGATTTTCCAAGGTTCTGGTAATCTAAGAGTTAATGGAGTGGCATTGCTATTAAAAGATTTATGTTAACCAGGTGTTTGAATTACTTGAAAAGTCAACCATTTAACATACAACCTTTCTGTTGTAAATACTGTACCACCAGAAGACAGATTAAACAGTTTTGTATAAAACTATAGTTAAAAAAAATAGGGATAATGAAAAAAATATTGTCCAACTTTTCTTGAGTAAATTGCCAAACACGTGACCCTCAGAATGCCACAGTGTCCTTATACCAGCAACTTACTTAATTTGTCTCATGCAGACAAAGGCTTTAAAACATAAATATAGACTATGCATACAAGAAACAGATTAATAACTATTTTGATTACATATTTGGTTATATATGCCACATGAGAAAATGCAAAGGACTCTCAGGTTATCATGGCCTCTAACATCACGTTTTCAGTTTCTCTGAATTGTGAGGTTAACCTGTTAACTCTCTCGCCTTCACACTATTTCACTGGAACTCCTGCCTACTTGGGAAAATTGTGGTTTTTCTGGCTTACAGTCTTGAGTTTGCCTTACACAAAATAACCACTAAAAATTGGAATAGGGAAAGGCTTTCTGTGAAATGAATATTATAAAACCTAACCTCAGGGTTAAATACTACAATCATTCACAGGTGGGGTTTCCTGGGGGTTTGTAACTTTCCGTGAAAGGATTTACATATGCCCCAAAGAAGCCACTGCTGAAACAGGTTTGGGCTTGTTTCCTTCCAGACCCCTCCCTTGAAGAAATGGGGTTGGCTGGGGGAGGGTGTCGTTTTTAACTAAGCAGTGAAGTAACTGTATCTGTGCATAGTTACCAAGCTGTTGTGTTTTTTGTTTAGTAGGTCAACATACTGTCGTGGTCTTAATTTGTGTCTGGGCCTATCACGCAAGGGCGATTGCCTCACAGAAGGTTTTAATCAAAGCAGTCAAACTAACAAAATAGGACATCCTGGTCAAAATTACTCTCCCAACCTCATTTTGAACTGTTGCTTTTTCAAAGGTTTGGCAAATTTTCTGATAAGCCACTTAACCATAGTGTTCACATTTAATGAGAGGCAATTTTTAGAGAAAAAAAAATTTATCTCTGTGCCCCATATTCTCTAAAAAATGTCATGTACGCAAAGTTAAATAAAAAGTGGTGCTACATTTTTCAGTGGTTTGCCTTGAAAAGTTATAGCATGTAACCTAAAACTAGGATGCTCTCTAAAAAGACTTCTGTACTCAGAGTCCTATAGCCCCATCCTCCAGCTCACCCATCAATGAAGTTGCATCGATTTGAACTTCTCAAAAACTTGAGACCATCAGCATCATTTAGTCCTAAGATTCTGAGTCTTTAGGTCTATCTTTCTGCTCTGTGTTGCTTAGACCATGCAGACAAAACAACTTGTAAGTTACTACTAGAGCTAGCTACTGTAAAATGAAACAGAAAAACAAACAATTGTCATCAACTATTACTAAATTCCCATCTGGTTTGCCTATGAATCATGGAGTTAAAGGTACAGCTGCCACTCCAAAATTTCTTGATTGTAGAGACCAACAGTCCCTACATCAAACGTATGGCTTATTAACCAGCATTTGAACTGGAGACCAAGCTTTCTCCATTCACTCATTGACAGTGCAATCTTCTCTTGTCAATATTTTTAATTAATTTATTATTATTATTATAATTATAATAATAATAATTATTATTATTATTTGGGTTTTGGGCCACACCCGGAGGTGCTCAGGGGTTACTTCTGGCTATCTGCTCAGAAATAGCTCCTGGCAGGCACAGGGGACCATATGGGACACCGGGATTCGAACCAACCACCTTAGGACCTGGATTGGCTGCTTGCAAGGCAAACACCGCTGTGCTATCTCTCCGGGCCCTTAGGCATACATACCATCTGTCTATTTGTGAGAAAGTATTTTACTTAATGAAGGCTTTATGTAAATATTCTGCACTGAACTTCGTGAGTCAAGAAACCAAGTGTCACACTGTCTTTAGTGATTTTCTACCATCAGTCCACACAAAATTGATCCATGGGCAGTGTTTGTCAGTCCATGTACCAGAATAAGAGGTAGTCTGCAGGTAGGAAAAGATTGAAAGAAATTGCTTTAAAAGACTTAAGTTAATTATAAAAAAATTTCAATAAGTAATTCTACAGGGGGTCAGAGAGATAGCTCTAAGGGAGTTTCTAAGTTCAACCAATATATCTGTACAGCAAGCACCATCACCCAGCACTACTGAGTGTAGCTTTGGTGGCCTTTGGCATGATCAGTTCCAAACAGCATTGCTTTACTGGGCCTTAGCCCTGAGCCATCCCACGTATTTCTGGGAATGATCGGAGTCTCTGAGCACTACTGGGGAGCCACTCAGTACTGATTAATTAGCAGCTTTTGAACAACTAAAAATAATCAAGACTTATAAACTAAGATCTTTATAAGCATGTATAGAAATAAACTCTTTGCGGGGGCACACCCAGTTAGTTGTGTTCAGAAGTTACTCCTAGCTTTGTAGTCAGGAATCACACCTGGAAGGATTCAGGGGACCATAATATGGGATGCTCGTATCAAAATAGGGTGATCCATGTGCAAGGTAAGCACTCTACCTGTTGTATTGTCACTCTGCCTCTCCAAATCCCTGATTTTTAAAAAAGTATTTTATATTTTATTTTGTATTGTTTGTTTTGTTTTTTTTTGGGCTCACACCCGACAGTGCTCAAGGGACCATATGGGATGCCAGGATTCGAACCACCTCCTTCTGCATGCAAGGCAAATATCTACCTCCATGCTATCTCTCTGGCCCTAAAAATAGTATTTTAATAAGGAACTATGTTTAAACCATAGAAAAATATTTTTAGGATATTTGCTAGTAGTTCATATTTTATAACAATTTTTATAAATATGTATTTAAAATATTAGTAAATATTACTAATTAGCAAAATATTACTTAGAAAAATTTTACTGAGTAGACATTAGGTCTTTGTTTATGTCCTAAAGCAGCAAGAATGCACGTTACCCCTGTCTTCAAATACGCAGTTTTTGGATAGCAAGTAACAGGCTTTTCAAAAACAGAAGATTTTAAAGTGTTTTTTTTTTTACCATAGATTAGCATAGTTTTATTTTTATAAAGGGTGAAAGTAAATGTAACTGTAGAATATATTTAAATAGGTAACATTATTTTATAAAACTATGTTTTAGAGGTACAGTTTCTCATCTCCTTATATGTAAACTACCCCCTATGTCCTCTAACAAAGTATCAGTACCACTCTACCACAGTCCATGACATGACTTCCATTTATTTCACATTCAAGGATTTCCTTTCTGGCAACTTCAGTTCTACAGTTAAAACATGAAATCTTGTTTTAGATTTGTTTTACCTGACTCCTTTTTGATTCTTTATACAATTCTTTATATATGTAATTCTGTATATCAATGGAAATCATCTGATTTTCTTTTCTATTTTACTTATAAAATGATAATCTTGAAAAATATTATCTAAAAATGGTGAATCAAAACTAGTAAGCAAATGGAGCCAGAGTGGTTAAGTTGTATGCCTTGCACAAGACCAGCCCAGGTTTGATCTCCAGCATCCCACCTGATCCCCGGAGCACAACCAAGATTGTACCAAGAAACAAACAAACAAATAAACAAAATCAACTATACATTAAAAGGCTGTGTTAACATTAATTCTGATGTGCCTATTATATATTCTGTGTCATATATATATATTCTGATGTGTCTATTATATTTATGTTGCACCAAAAATTTATATGTTAAAATCCTAACTTTCAGTACATCCAATAAGTGACCTCCTTTGGAAAGTTACCATATTAGGTGGTATTTCTTAAAATAAGCAGATATATCAAAGACTGCAAAAATATATCAGAAATGGGAAAAGAATCATGACATTTTTTTTTGCTAGCCCTCAGACAAAGAAACCAAGAAACCCTTTAGACACCTTCAACTCATATTTGTAGCCTTCAGAACTAATAAATTTTACTTTTTTAGGCTGCCAGGTAATGGTACTTCATTTAAGCAAATTAATACATCTTCAAAAATCAACTATTTCTATCCCCTCTTTAAAATGTTATAAAGCAGGCAATGGAGAAATGATTATGGTGGTAGGCTGAATTCTAACCTAGGGGACACGTTTAATTTAAAGAAATTTAAATGTCTTTAACATAAATAAAGACACCTATTCAATTGAACCTCTTCAATTGTGCTTTAAAACAGTATCTATACTCCAATTACAGGCATTTACTTTCATATCCAATATAAAATAAACTTCCCAGAATATAATATAAAACATTTGGAATTATAGTATATAGATGTAATTACTTTACTGTAATATACAAAAAAAATAAAGAATGATGAGGACAAAAGCAGTTTTCAAATCTATAAAATCATCATCTTCAAAACATACACTAAAACTCAAATAAATTCAAGAATGTTTCCAAAATCAAATTGAAGAAAAACATGGTTTTGACTTAGTGTGAAAATTAGCATTATGATCCTATTACTTTTCATAAGATAAACACTAATTGTTTATTGTTATCTCAAAACGCTATTAAAATTTTCAGTAAGGTGGCAGAAGTCATGTGACTCAAGCTTTTACTCTTTTCAAGCTGACAGAACAATAATCAACTGCATACTCAAATTTAGTTTGAGTGCATCAGTGGTAATAATTTTATAGTGAAATAATTATAGATATATATAGTGAAAACAATTATAAAGACAAAGTATAAAGTTAAATATTGTTGTGATGCAATAAAAATTAGAAATTTAATATTCCTAACTCATCATTCTTAAATGACTCCTCTGGACTTCAAATCATTTCCTTTGTTTTCGAAAACATATTTTCCATATTTTATTTATTTATGATCAATTAATAAAATAAAAATTGTAGAAATGCAATTCTTATGATCATATACCTAAGGTGGTCTTTTTTGGGGGAATCATACCCAGCAGCGCTCAGGGGTCACTCCAGGCTCTCTGCTCAGAAATTGCTCCTGGCAGGCTCAGGGGACCATATGGGATGCTGGAATTCGAACCACCAACCTTCTGCACGAAAGGCAAATGCCTTACCTCCATGCTATCTCTCCGGCCCCAAGGTGTTCTTTTTTTTCAATTGGTTGATGTCAAATTAGTAAATTTTTTATTGACTTCATTTCTCCTATGATCACATAATATTTATCTATCATGCCAGAAAAGAAATCAGTTCATTTAAATTTTCTTATTAATTACTTATATACTCTAAACTAATCAAAATATTAGTAATTTCCTAGCATGGGTAGAGATTATTTTTTTCAGACTCCATCCGCACAATTTAAAAATGTAAATTTAAAACCAATATCTATTGTTAAAGCAAATATTTAAACATTCTTATGAACTTATATTTCAACTCCTTTCATTCAAGTTCTAGTCTTCCTTGTAAGTGATATTTGGAGGTAGAGTTTTAGGGTGTGGCTAGTTAAATCTCTCATGACTAATATTATAGCTCATAAGAAAAGAGAAGGAAGGAAAAATGGGGGAGAAGAGAATAAATCTCAAAGAATTTATGATATTTCTTTTTGGCATGTGAATATACAAATAAAGAGACAATTTCTGCAAAACAGCATTCTTGATCTTGGCTGTCTCCATCTGCAGCACAGTGACAATAAATGTTTATTGTTTAAACCAGTGGTTTTCAACACATTTACAGTACACTGCATAACATGAATTCTTTTGTTGGTGTTGTTGTTATTTGATATCTTTATTTTTTATTTATTTGTATAGTTATATCTGAAGCAAGTAATTTACAAGGCTTTTAGTGATAGGGTCTCATGAATCTGACATCCCATTTCAATTCCACAGTGTTTGCATTCCTCTGCTATAGTCTCAGGGTCCCCATGAAACAAGCTTGCAACACCCATCCTTGGTAAACTCAGTTTTCAAATTCTGTTGTCTTCAGCCATTTGTTACATATTGTTTCTTTATATCACACGTATGGAGAGATTCTTCTATAACTGTCCCTCTTTTGACTGACTTCTCTCAGCACAATCCACCCTCTAGTCCCATCCATGTGCTGGTGTAAAGGTGTAGAAAGGTTGAAAGTCTTGGTTGTAGCAGAAAGTCTGTGGAAATTTATGCAACACAGATGCCATTCTGCAGGTGGGAAAAGGATGAAGAAAGAACCTTGCAAGTGGCTGACCGGTGTTCTATTCCTGACACCACACAGAGTCCCCAGAGCATGGACAGAAGTGAGCTCAGAGCACAGCCAGGTGTGCCCCTACCCCTTAAAATTTTTTGAAACCAAGAAGCAAGTGACTTAATCATAGACAAGGGAAGCTAGTAGCTTAACTGAGAGCAATTGAAGTCCTATTAGGTGATCTCTTTTGTATTTCTTCCATACTAAAAGTGTAGCTGTAGGAGGTAGAAGGTAAACCTGTGGACATGAAGAAAGCATTTGTGGTTGGCAAAAGAATGATAGATGGAAAATCTAACAAACCCACTTAATTAAGTCCTTACTGTTGAAATGGTGTAGCAAAGGTGTTCTGGAAATAAGACTCAATACAAAGAGAAATTTAAAACAAAATAACCTGGACATGTTCTAGTTTCATCCAAGATGGAGTAGCTGTTATTGGACTTAACTTCTTGCTATAAACAAATATAAAATCTAGACAAAACATATATAACAACTGTTTGCAGGCGTTGGACAGCAGCCAACACAGGGCTATGGTCCTCGAGAGAAAAGAGGCAAACAAAATTAACGTCACATAAACCCCAGATTTCTTCCTTGGGGCATTTTCCAAGCCATAGCCCAGGGAAATAAAGGCTAAAATAAAGTCAGGATAGTCATGTTTGACAGAAGAAACAGAGATTCGAATTCAGGGCAACCCAAAAGACTAGAATTGGAGTGACTATGTCCCAAAGAAGAAGCCACGACAGAGTCCTGAATCAGCTTTCAAGATGTCCGTTGGAGGTCAAAGCTTCAACCTATTCAGGGGCCACTGGGAACCTCCAGAGCTGAAGGAAGATTTTTAATTCCATGGAGCTAATTAAATACCAAAAATACCAAAAATACAACTTCCAAGGAAATGGAGTAAAAATTAGCTCTACGTAAAATACCCATGAAGGGAATTTACCCTCAAAAGTTAAACATTATAGAAGGTACACACACACACACACACACACACACACACACACACACACACACACACACACTCACATGGAATTTAGTAATCTTTAAAAGTAATTGGGGCTGGAGAAATAGCATAGCGGTAGGGCGTTTGTCTTGCATGCAGCTGACCTGGAAGGGACCCCATTAGATTTTGGGCATCCCATGTGGTCCCCCTAGCCTGCTGGGAGCGATTTCTTAATGCAGAGCCAAGAGTAACCCCTGAGTACCGCTGGGTATGACTCAAAATCCAAGCAGGCAAGCAATAAATAAAGTTAAAAAAATAATTTAAGGGCAGGAGTAATAGTACAGAGAGTAAGGCATTTGCCTTGCACATGGTAGACCTAGGTTTGATCTCCAGCATCCCATATGTTCAATCCAAGCACCATGCAGATCCTAGAGAAACCCCTGAAAAGTGCTGACTATGGCTCAAAAGTCCAATAAATAAGTAAAAAATACTTCAGAGTGTTTGCAAAATATGTACAGCTTTAGTTATAAGATAAAATTAATAAATACATGAATATCCTGAGTTGGAAACCTTGAACAACATGATCTCATTGCTCAATGTAGCCCTGACAGTCCCCAACATCTATTGGGGTGATATAAGTGGTCCTGATACTGTATCTTCAAGTTCAAGCACTAACTGCCAGCCCCTAAGTGTATCCAATGTATACCCAGGAGTGTCCTCTGAGTCTCTTGAGTACTGTTTGGAAGGCCTCCATCATGAAAAAGAATCCATAGGAAAATGTTCAATCAAAGCATAAATTATTTGAATAACAGAGTTAAAGGATGATGAATAAAAATAGCCTTAGTCATGTACTTATGACAAAAAGATGTGAGTAAGAGTGATTTAAAAAGTGCAGAATTTCAGGGGCCAGAGCAATAGTGCAGTGGTAGGGCTCTTTCCTTGCATGCGGCTGACCCAGGACAGACTTCGGTTCAATCCCAGATGTACCATATGGTCCCCTACACTAGGTGTGATTTCTGAGTGCATAGCCAGGAGTAACCCCTGAGTGACACCGGGGGGTGGCCCAAGCCCCCCCCAAAAGCAGAATTTCAGTAGAGAATTAAAATGAATAAAAGAAATAAAACGGACATTTCAGAATGTCCATTAACTATATTACCTAACTTTAAGAATTCATTATGTAGACTTAACAGTAGAATGAAAACAGAAGACTGTACTTGTGAAGTTGAAGGTAAATTAATAAAAAATAATGAGGGCAGAGAGAAAGTAACAAAAATATGTTATTATGAAATCAAGTTAAACTTCAGCTGAATAACCATGTAAATATTATTTTTATAATATATTCTATTCTGTTAATAATATATGGCTTGCAGAGATAAGTTCCAAGTAACTTAACAAAATTCCACAGCAAAATATACAAATATTAGAAATATATAAAAATTTAATACCTAAAACATAACATTCACAGAATATGTACAGTTCTTATGCTTTCATGCTCTTCATTTACCCTTTGCAGGTGATAAGTTAAATAACAAAGTGAATGAATGAGGTAAGTACAAAGCCTGTCTAGGTGAGAGGTGGGGTGGGGAGGAGGGAGATTCGGGACATTGGTAATGGGAATGTTGCACTGGTGAAGGAGGTGTCCTTTACATGACTGAAACCCAACTATAATCATATTTGTAATCAAGGTGTTTAAATAAAGATATTAATTAGAAAAAGAACAAAAAGCCACACAAAAATGAAACTGTAGGCATTGGTGTTGGAAAATGAGCACTGGTGAAATTTGTTTGGTGTGGTTTGTAACTACAGTGTTTAAATAAAAATACATTTAAAAAATAATTGTGAAACTGAGCAAAAAGGAAATGTATCTGAAGAAGTTTTGAGTCAGGTACAGAAAAAAATAAAATGTCTATTTTTTGTCTGTAAAAAATTATGTATGAAACTATTCACAATGGTATTGTAAATTACATTGCAAAAAATATTTTTATCTGAACACATAGAACCAGACTGGTGAGTGGGAGGCAAAAGGGGATGAATTTGGGGCAAAGTGGACACTAGTGAAGGGATTGGTGTTGAAATACTGTATGCCTGATCCCAATCACAAATAACTGTGATTTCATGGTAAAAAATACAAAATAAAAGCCCTGGATAGACAAAAAAAAAGATGTATACCACAAACCCTTTAATAAAAAATTAAGCCCTAATACACTGTGAATGAAATTTAATGTAAAATATAAATTCTTGTTGGTCATGATGTCACACCATAACCTCAGGAATTTTAACACAAATGCATTAGGGACTGTAACAATGCACTACTCTGATGAAAGATGTTAATAAGAGGGCATACTAAGAATAAAGAATGGGACATGACAATATTTTCAGGCCAATATTTCTGTGAACTTCAAGTTGTAATAAAAAAATCAAATCTGTGCAAGATATAGATAGATAGATAGATTTAACAATGTATTTAAATGCAGTAATATATATGGTAGTCAGATATAATTTTAAATGAGCCTATAAGAATCTACAGTCTAGGAGCTGAAGAGATAGAATAGTAAGTAGGGTGCTTGCCTTGTACAGTCAACCTCGGTTCCATCCATAGACTATACATATGGTCTCCAGAACCTTATCAAGAATGATCCCTAACCACAAAGCCAGAAATAAACTATGAGCACCGCTGGGTGTGGCCCGAAAAGAAAAAAAAAGTCTACAACCTAATCCCTGGAGCCTATAAATATGCCTAGATATGTCCAGATAGTAACCATGGCTTTGTAAGCCAAAACTTTCTAAGTATTTAACTACATTACTGCAGCCAAAAATTTAATGTTCTCTAAATGCTAAATATGAAAATAAATGGATATGGCTATCTTCCAATAAAAGTGAACCAAAAAATAAATGGTGAGGTAGATTTTGCCTGCAGGCTATACTTTATTGAATTCTAATATGAAACTTGTAGCACTCTACAAAAAAATACAGAAATATTGAATTTAGCAAGGTTTTAGGATTAAAAGTAACTTTATCAAAAACAATTTTATTTATGTATAATATCATAAATGAATTTAAATCTTAAGATTATTGCCAGTAGCAATGAGAAATGTTATATGTCAGGGAGTAATTTTTTAACAATTATTAGAACAATATCCCCCATGCTACAGAACAGTACTGAGACGATTTAGAAAACCCCAGTAAGTATGGACATATCATTCTCATAGTTGGAAGATTGAATATCATTAATAAGTTTTCCATAATTGATTGATTATTTAAAGGCAATGTTATGTTTGTTCTTTTTGTGTATATGTTTACTTTGAGTCACAATTGAGGGTGTTCAAGGTTTACTTCTTGCTCTGTGCTCAGTGATCACCCTTGTTGGTGCTCATATGAGATGCTAGAGTGCTATGATTGAATCTGGGTTGGCCACAAGATCCAGAGAGCCCTACCCACTGTACTATCATTCTGGGCCCTAACGACAATTTTAAGCTAAACCTTAATACTTTGTTGGAGAAGGAATTTTATGGCAGTTATATTTACAAACATGGTGACAAAATAGAACAGTCAAAAAATTTTTAAATTTGAATAAATTGGGTACCTGTGTAACAGCACAGTAGATATGGTGTTTGTCTTGCACAAGGCTAACACGAGTTCAATCACTGGCATTCCATATGGTCCCCGAGCACCAAGAGTAATTCCTAAACATAAAGTCAGGAGTAATTCCTGAGCATCTCCAGGTGTGGCCCCCCAAAACAAAACAAAACAAATTGGAAAAATTGAAAGACACTGCCTGATTTAAGTTTTATAAAGTTTCAGAGATCAGTGGAATTGTGATATGTACATTTTTTTAAAACTGATAAATTATTAAAAGAAATAAATATGAGAAGTAAAGCTATTAAATGGTCAAATGAGTTTTGGTAAAGCTTCTAAAGCAATTCAATGAGAATTTTCCCCCAAGAATGATACTGTAAGCATATAATAACAATAACGAAAGGAGACAAAGTGGTGGGATTTTATCTCACAACATAATAAAAATGTAACAAAATGTATTATACACCTTAAAGTAAATATTCAAATGATAAAGCTTTTAGAAAAATATACTATGACAAAACCTAAGTGTTAAGCCTTGATTTAGACTAATAATTCTTAAGTCAGACAAAATTCCTAGCATGCAGCTCACAGTCCTCAGCATCCCACATCCCCGAGCACTGCCAGGTATGGCCCCAAAACAAACAAACAAAAAGCATCCCATTAAATACCATCTCATATCTCAAATGTAATTTTAATATGTAAATTGAAAGATCACCATGAAAATTGTTTTTGGAAATTCATTGTAGAAAACTAACACACTAAACAAAGTCCCAGGACTCTAAAGAGAAAAAAATGGGTTGTGGGCCTTGATACTCCAACCTAGGAAGTCTTGTTATTACCAACTTCCTCATAGAGGCCTTTTAAAGATCAAGTTCACCCAACTACTCAAGCATACTGAGTGAGTAAAATCCTGACCATGTTCCACTTCTTTCTCCAGTAAGTTCAAAATTTACATTAACTTACATGCCCCTACTTGCATAATTAGATGCTCATGATATATGCAGGAATGAGTAAGCATGTAGTCCTTATATGTGCAATTCTTAGCACCATCTCAATTATGCTATTTCTGCCTATCCTCTTAAGACATACACTTCTCCTTAGTTCATGACTAGTTCATCCTTAAAAGCTCTTACCCCAAAATCTACTACATGACTCTCTCAAAAGCACCCACATCTCTGTTGTATACTAGTCCTTTAATAAAGCTCTTTACTGTTATTTAAACTGTTCTGTTCTGTTATTGATTTCTTAATTTCCAAAGACAATGAAGAGGGGAGAATATATGGTTGTTTTTCTAGTATATCTTATCCCAAGAATACAAATATTCAAAATTAGCTACCTAAATGCAATCACTTGAGTATAATCTAAATCAGGGGTCTCAAACTCGCGGCCCATGGGCCGTTTGCGGCCCTGCGTACAACATTTTGTGGCCCTGCCCTAGAGGAATTTTTTATTTGTTTTGTTTTATTTTAGTTGTTTGGGTCACACCCCCCAATGTTCAAGGCTTACTACTGACTTTGCACTCAAGGATCACCCCGACTTTGCCTCCTGTGGCCCCCAGGTAAATTGAGTTTGAGACCGCTGATCTAAATGAAATATAGGGAGATAAAGTAACTGAAAGAGGATGTAAGTTTTAATAGTCCACTGTAGTAAATATGAATTTAGTAGATCCTGAGAATTACTCATATAATTTCCTGAAATTATATATTTTGCAATTCTGATTCTCCTAAAATGATTAAAATCTAACAATATTTTTTAAAAACAACCAATTTTGGAAATCAATTTAGAAACTCAACCAATTTTTTAAGATAGAAGAACCATGTTTTGATGTAGTTACATGTCCAATTTTTTTAAAAAAAGAAAAATATTCTTAAAATAATTTATCACTTAACTAATTTTATTGATTAATGATAATTTCATAAAACTTCAACATGTAATATTTTATTGCTTTTGTCTTGTGGACCACACCCTACAGTGCTCAGGGCTTTTTTCTCGTTCTGTGGTCAAGAATCACTTTATTCCAAGCAATGTGATTTTTAAAAACACAATGTTGTTTTCTCAACACAGGGCCTAAGCAGCACTGCATCCTGACTTATCACTGAACAATGATAGAGTTGACTGATTATCAGTGGCAATAGCTCCAGGACTCCATGATAAGTGCCCGGGAGGTCCACAAAATATATACCAATATAATATACAAAAGGTGGTCCCTCACAGTTTTATTAATGTTTACTAATGATATTGGTATTGATGGCAATCTTGCCTTTCCAAGTCCTGTTGAAGCTACCAATTTACATGCCTTTGAACATATTATAAATGGGAAATACCTTGTGGGACAATGTCTTATATATTATGACAAGAAAGTGTCTCTGCCACCTCTAAGTGATAGTCCCAATGATAAATTGGTTGTCTCAATGGGAGAACTGATCCACATAACAGACTATTGTGCATGTGTGTGTGAGAGGGGAATAGGAGGGGCCTGTAAAAGAAAAGCTTTGCAACTTTAAGGGCAGGTAGTATACTGATGAGGGGTATAATGCCAGACTGATGTGCTTGAAAAACATCATTAACAGTATTGCAGGACCAGAGCGGTGGCGCAAGCAGTAAGGTGTCTGCCTTGCCAGCACTAGCCTAGAACAAACTGCGGTTTGATCCCCCGGTGTCCCATATAGTTCCCTAAGCCAGGAGCGATTTCTTTTTTTGTTTTTGTGACCAGTAGTTTAATTTTATGTTGACTGTTAAACGATTTAACATTTTTATTAATATCTTTATTTAAACACATTGATTATAAATATGATTGTAGTTGGGTTTCAGTCATGTAAAGAACACCTACCTTCACCATGCAACATTTCCACCACCAATGTCCCAAATCTCCCTCCTCCCACCCCACCCCCGCCTATACTCTAGACAGGCTTTATACTTCTCTCATTCCTTCACATTGTTATGATAGTTCTCATTGTAGTTATTTCTCTAACTACACACACCACTCTTTGTGTTGAGCTTCATGTTGTGAGCTGTACCTTACTCCTCTCCTTGTCTCAGGATTATTACAAAAATATCATTTATTTTTCTTAAAATTCATAGATGAGTGAGACTATTCTGTGGCTATCTCTCTCCCTCTCACTTATTTCACTCAGCATAATAAATTCAAGTGTGTTCATGTATGGAAAAATTTTATGACTTCATCTCTCCTGATGGCTGCATAATATTCCATTGTGTATATGTACCACAGTTTCTTTAGTCATTTATCTGTTGAAGGGCATCTTGGTTGTTTACAGAGTCTGGCTACTGTAAATAGTGCAGCAATGAAGATAGATGTGAAGAAGGGATTTTTGTATTGTATTTCTGTGTTCCTAGGGTATATCCCTAGGAGTGGTATAGCTGGATCGTATGGGAGCTCAATTTTCAGTTTTTGGAGGAATCTCCATATTGCTTTCCATAAAGGTTGGACTAGACGGCATCCCCACCAGCAGTGGTTAAGAGATCCTTTCTCTCCACATCCCCACCAGCACTACTTGTTCTTATTCTTTGTGATTTGCGCCAACCTCTGTGGCGTGAGATGGTACCTCATAGTTGTTTTGATTTGCATCTCCCTGATGATTAGTAATGTGGTAATTAGTAATTTTTTCATGTGCCTTTTTGGCCATTTGTATTTCTTCTTTATCAAAGTGACTGTTCATTACTTCCCCCCATTTTTTGATGGGATTAGATGTTTTCTTCTTCTAAAGTTCTGTCAGTGTCTTGTATATTTTGGATATTAGTTCCTTATCTGATGGGTATTGGATGAATAGTTTCTCCCACTCAATGGGTGGCTCTTGTATCCTGGGCACTATTTTCTTTTAGGTGCAGAAGCTTCTCAGCATACTATATTCCCATCTTTTTATCTCTGCTTCCACTTGTTTGAAGAGTGCTGTTTCCTCCTTAAAGATGCCTTTAGTCTTATGTCCTGGAGTGTTTTACCTACATGTTGTTCTATATACCTTATGGTTTCAGGTCTGATATCTAGGTCTTTAATCCACTTGGATTTTACCTTCATACATGGTGTTAGCTGGGAATCTAAGTTTGCTTTTTTGCAAATGGCTAACCAGTTGTGCCAACACCATCTGTTGAAGAGGCTTTCTTTGCTCCATTTAGGATTTATTGCTCCTTTATCCAAAATTAGGTGATTGTATGTCTGAAGAGCATTCTCTGAGTACTCAAGCCTATTCCACTGATATGAGGGTCTCTTTTTATTCAAATACTATGCTGTTTTGATAACTATTGCTTTGTAATACAGTTTAAAGTTGAGGAAAGTAATGCCTACCATATTTCTTTTCCCAAGGAGGACTTTAGCTATTTGAGGGTGTTTATTGTTCCAAATGAATTTCAGAAGTGTTTGATGCACTTCTTTGAAGAATGTCATGAGAATCTTTAGAGGGATTGCATTAAAGCTGTACAATGCTTTGGGGGAGTATTGCCATTTTAATGATGTTAATCCTGCCAATCCATGAGCAGGGTAATTGTTTCCATTTCCTTGTGTCCTCTCTTATTTCTTGAAGCAGTTTCTTTATAGTTTTCTTTGTATAGGTCCTTAATATATTTAGTCAAGTTGACTCCAAGATATTTGAGTTTTTGTGGCACTAATGTGAATGAGGTTGTTTTCTTAATGTCCATTTCTTCCCTATCATTATTGGTGTCTAAAAAGGCCATTGATTTTTGTGTATTAATTTTGTAGCCTACCACCTTGCTATATAAATCTATTTTTTCTAGTTTTTTTGGTAGAGTCTTTAGCGTTTTCTAAGTAGAGTATCATGTCATCTGCAAACAGTGAGAGTTTGACTTCTTCCTCTCCTATCTGGATTCCCTTGATATTTTTTTCTTGCCAAATCGCTATAGCAGGTACTTCCAGTACTATGTTGAATAGCAGTGGCGAGAGAAGACAGCCCTGTCTTGTGCCAGAATTTAGAAGAAAGGCTTTTAGTTTTCCTCCATTGAGGTTGATATTTGCCATTGGCTTGTGGTAGATGGTCTTGACTAGATTGAGAAAGGTTTTATTCATTCCTATCTTGCTGAGAGTTTTGATCAAGAATGGGTGTTTGGGGCCGGGAAGGTGGCGCTAGAGGTAAGGTGTCTGCCTTGCAAGCGCTAGCATAGGACGAACCGCGGTTCGATCCCCCGGTGTCCCATATGGTCCCCCAAGCCAGGGGCGATTTCTGAGTGCATAGCCAGGAGAAACCCCTGAGCGTCAAATGGGTGTGGCCCAAAAACCAAAAAAAAAAAAAAAAAAAAAAAGAATGGGTGTTCAACCTTATCAAATGCTCTCTCTGCATCTATTGATATGATCATGTCTTTTTTATTTTTCTTGTTGTTGATGTTGTGTATTATGTTGATAGATTTACGGATGTTAAATCATCCTTTCATTCCTGGGATGGAACCTACTTGATTGAAGTGAATGATCTTCTTGATGAGGCATTTGATCCTATTTGCCAGGATTTTCTTGAGGATCTTTGGACCTGTGTTCATTGGGGATATTGGTCTGTAATTTTCTTTTTTGGCAGAATCTCTATCTGGTTTAGGTATCAAGGTGATGTTGGCTTCATAAAAGTATTTGGAAGTGTTCTCATTTTTTCAATTTCATGAAAGATCCTGGCCAGAATTGGTAGTAGTTCCTCTTGAAAGGTTTGAAAGAATTCATTAGTGAATCAATCAGCACCTGGGCTTTTGTTTTTGGGCAGACATTTGATTACCATTTTAATTTCCTCAATGGTGAAGGGAGTGTTTAGAAATGTTTCATCTTCCCTGTTCATCCATGCAAGGTTATAGCAGTTCAATAATTTATCCATTTCTTCCAGATTCTCATATTTGGTGGCATAGAGTTTCTCAAAATAGTCTCTGATTAACCTTTGAATCTCTGCAATATCTGTCGTGATCTCCCCCTTTTCATTTCTGATACAGGTTATCAAGTGTCTCTCTCTTTTTTTTTTTTTTTGTGTTTTTTTTTTGGGGGTCACACCCGGCAGTGCTCAGGGGTTACTCCTGGCTCCATGCTCAGAAATTGCACCTGGCAGGCACGGGGGACCATATGGGACGCCGGGATTTGAACCGATGACCTTCTGCATGAAAGGCAAACGCCTTACCTCCATGCTATCTCTCCGGCCCCGTGTGTCTCTCTCTTTCTTTGTGAGTTTTGCCAATGGTTTATCAATCTTGTTTATTTTTTCAAAGAACCAACTTCTGCTTTTGTTGATCTTTCTGATAGTGTTTTGGGTTTCCACTTCATTGATTTCTGCTCTCAGCTTTGTTATTTCCTTCTGTCTCCCTATTTTTGATTCCTTTTGTTGATCATTTTCTAATTTTATGAGATGCCTCATTAGGCTATTGAGGTATGCCTCGTTTTCCTTCCAGATGTGCCAGCATCCCCCTTCTTTGCTCCCCAGACTGCTAGGGTAACTGGACCCCCCTGTGTGTAGCTTGTTGAAGATTAGCTATCGATTCTGTTGTCATTGACTTTGGTTTTGGTGTTTAAGTCTGATCCTTTTTTATTTCTACTCAATATTCATACTACTGTTTGGTTCTGGTACCATCCATTCCCCCCTCAATTTATGAGGCAGAGCAAGATGAGTCAAGTAATGTGGTTCCGTTTGAAAAAAAAAAGAGAGAGAGAAAAGATATAAAAAGGAAAAAAAAGAAAAACAACAAACAAAAAAAACTGGGGGAGTTCGTTGAGGTTATAAATATCAATTTAAAAAGAAGAAAGGGCAAGAAGGAAAAAACATAACAAAAAGCAAAACAAAAAATACAAAAATCAAAAACCTACAGCAAAAACAAAAAACACAAAACAAAAAAAAACAAACAAAAGACAAAAATTAACAACTACAAAAAAGCACCACAGCAGCAAATACATTAGCCAAACAATAACCACGAAAACAAAAGGGGAAAAAAAAGAAAAAGAGAAAAGAAAAAAGAAAGGAGGGCTGGTATGGCAAGGTTTTTGTTCTTGCTTGTTTTTGCATAAGCACAGTAAATTGGGGAAAATTAGAAAGTAAATTCTCTTAGCCTAAAAGATAAAGGGTTTCTCTGCCCTTGAAATATATTTTCATGGGAATACCTAAAGGTTCCATACATGCTCCTTTTCACACCCCAAGGACTTTTTATGGTGCCAGGAAACTTTCCCCTCAATTGTGGATGATAGAATCAGGACTCTAACTTGAAATCTTGATATTTGCACAACATAGGGTGAAGCCTAGGATAGCATCTTTTTTATTTTTTTACATTTCTAGCAGTTCTGTTCCATCACTGTTGTTGTAATCAGTCTTCTGTAACTGGTGGTCTTAGTTTTTGCACAGATCTTAGGACGAAGCATAGGGTAGTCTTCATTATGTTTCTGGAAGATCTGCTCTGTCATAGTTGTCAAAGTCGAACTTCTGGAATTAGAGATATTGGTTATTGTACAAATCTTTGGCTGAAGCCTAGTCTAGGGTCTTTCTTTTTGGTCCCAGGATAAGTTTTTCCCAGTCATGGTTGTCAAAATCAATCTTCTGTAGTTAGCAATCTTGGTTTTTGCACAGATCAAAGGATGACATGTCTTCTGATTTTATTTTACCTTTAGGTGATTAGATAGGACAACCTGCTCTTAGATCAAGTTGTTGCTGTTTCTTTGTTGTCAGGATGTCATATCAAAACTGGCACAAGTTTTTGCTAGAGCAGCATTAGGAATTTCCCAGGGGTAAATTGGTTCCTGGTACTATTGCAGGGAACTGTGTCTGTTCTACTATCTGGGCTCTAGGGATCAGGGTTGGACAGTTGCTATCTGAACTCATAAAGACTAAGTTGCGTCCACATGACACATGGACAGTTGCTATCTGAACTCATGAAGACTAAGTTGGGTCCACATGACACATGTTCCTGTATTGAAAAATTCTGAATTCTTATCCCTAGTAGATAAGAACTTGTCTCTGTACATAAAATTACTCATTTTTTAATAAGCCTTTGAAAAAAGGAATGGTGCTATTTTGTATTGCTGGTGCATTTGGGGGTAAGAATATCAGGTTATACAACCTCTGTGCCCTAGTTTTGACCTGAGCTTTTATCCCAGGCAAGACTTTTTCTTGTAGGTTTTTATACCAAGCAGAACCAAAACAGGTAAAGTTAAAGAGGAAAAGCAAAAAACAAAACAAAACAAAAACCAAATATGTGTGTGTATATATACATATATATTAGTGAAAATATATAAAAATAAATTTATAAAAAGTAATTGAAGAAAAATAAAGTTATATAAAAGGCTACCTTACATTTGGGAGTTAACAGACTAAGATATATTATTATAAAGGTATTAAATATATAAAGAAAATATAGGCTTCCCCATTGTCTTTTGAGATATTTTTATGTGTGTGTGGGTGAAATCCAGGGCACATTTTCATCACACACTCTGTTTTTGTTGAGTTTGATACATAATTTGCTGGAGAAAGGAATCAGGTAGAATCCTTATGCTGGGGGTCCTTCAGGGCTAAATCTGGTATCATGGAACAGTCTCTTTTTTTTGTTTGTTTGATTTTTTGGCCACACCCATTTGATGCTCAGGGGTAACTCCTGGCTAAGCGCTCAGAAATTGCTCCTGGCTTGGGGGACCATATGGGACGCTGGGGGATCGAACCGTGGTCCTTCCTTGGCTAGCGCTTGCAAGGCAGACACCTTACCTCTAGCACCACCTCACTGACCCTGGAACAGTCTATTTTTAAAAAGAATAAAAAAGAGAAGAAAAAGAAGTACAAACAAGCAAATTTGTTCGTAGTGGATGATCTTCTTAATGAGGCATTGAATCCTATTTGTCATGATTTTGTTGAGTATCTTTGCATCTATGTTCATCAGCGAATATTGGTCTGTAATTTTTTTTTTTGTAGCATCTCTGTTTGGTTTAGGTATCAAGGTGATGTTGGCTTCATAAAAGCTATTTGGAAGTGTTCCTGTTTTTTCGATTTCATGAAAGAATCTTGCCAGGATTGGTAGTAATTCCTTTTGAAAGGTTTGACAGAATACATTAGTGAATCCATCTTGGCCTGGGCTTTTGTTTTTGGGAAGACATTTGATTACTGTTTTAATTTCCTCAATAGTGCTGGGGGTGTTTAGATATGCTACATCCTCTTTATTCAACCATGGAAGATTATAAGAGTCCAAAAATTTATCCATTTCTTCCAGGTTCTCATTTTTAGTGGCATAGAGTTTCTCAAAGTAGTTTCTGATTACCCTTTGAATCTCTGCCATATCAGTAGTGATCTCTTCTTTTTCATTCCTAATACGAGTTATCAAGTTTCTCTCTCTCTTTCTTTGTTAGTTTTGCCAGTGGTCTATTAATCTTGTTTATTTTTTTAAAGAACCAACTTCTGCTTTCATTGATCTTTCGGATTGTTTTTTGTGTTTTCACTTCATTGATTCTGCTCTCAGCTATGTTATTTCCTTCTGTCTCCCTATTTTTGGGTCCTTTTGTTGAGCACTTTCTAGTTCTATGAGCTGTGTCATTAAGCTATTCAGGTATGCTCCTTCTTCTTTCCTGACATGTGCTTGCAAAGCTATAAATTTTCCTCTCAGTACCGCTTTTGCTGTGTCCCATAGGTTCTAATAGTATGTATCTCTATTGTCATTTGTTTCCAGGAAGGTTTTGATTTCCTCTTTGATTTCATCTTGGACCCACTGGTTATTCAGTATTAGGCTATTTAACTTCCAGGTTTTAAAGTTTTTCTTCTGTGTCCCTTTGTAGTTCACATATAATTTCAGGGCCTTGTGGTCAGCAAAGGTAGCCTGCAAAATTTCTATCCTCTTGATATTATGGAGGTATGTTTTATGTGCTAGCATGTAGTCTATCCTGGAGAATGTCCCATGTACATTAGAGAAGAATGTGTATCCAGTTTTTTTTGGGGTGGAGTGTCCTATATATATCTACTAGGCCTCTTTCTTCCATTTCTCTTTTTGGTCTAGTATATTCTCGTTGGTTTTCAGTCTGGTTGACCTATCAAGTGTTGACAATGCCGTGTTGAGGTCTCCCACAATTATTGTGTTGTTATTGATATTATTTTTTAGATTTGTCAACAATTGTATTAAATATTTTGCTGGCCCCTCATTCGGTGCATATATGTTTAGGAGAGTGATTTCTTCCCCCCTCATTTGGTGCATATATTTTAGGAGAGTGATTTCTTCCTGCTGTACATATACCTTGATTAATGCAAAATGTCCATCTTTGTCCCTTATAACTTTCCTGAGTATAAAGTTTGCATCATCTGATATTAGTATGGCCACTCCAGCTTTTTTATGGGTGTTGTTTGCTTGGATGATTTTCCTCCAGCCTTTTATTTTGAGTCTATATTTGTTCTGCCTATTCAGATGCATTTCTAAACAAGCAAATTTGTAAAAAATTATTGTATCTTCAATGAGATAATATTGTCAGAAAGTTTAGTAAACTCTTGTTGCTAGCTGACTGTTTTGTTAATTAATGTTTCTGAACATTAGGTGACTTCAGCTATTGCCATGTCTTTTTTTAAACAACATAGTTGCAAAGATTTGTTTATAATACAGTTTTTCTTTCACAGATAAAGTTATTCATGATCGAGTTATAGTCATACAATGTTCAACAACTTTCACCAGTGCGCATTTCCCAACATCAATGTCAACAGTTTTCTTCTTACCAACTGTCATGCCCCTTTACTTTCTCTCTTTCTCTACTACAAAATAAGGGGTGTATTGATGTGTTTCTAATGGGATGACAATATTAACCAAAAAATGGAGTTGCCCAGGGAATTCCAAGTATACTGCTAATACTATGGCTTTTGTGGAGCATGTTTTCAGCTGCCATGTCTGCTGGGACAGGGGTGCCCACACTCACTTCAAAATGTTTTCGCAATTTTGTATATCAGCCCAATTGCAAAGTGGTGATTGTGGGTGATGGGTGCAGCAGTTGTAATTCTGCAGAGCTGGGGATTGGCCCTCCCACTCCTCTTGAGATTGCCAGTTTCTGCTGTGTGACTCCTGTATGACCATAATTTTTAAGGCTTGGCTTACCTCTCTTTCAAGTAAGAGTGAGTCTATTGAGCTGACCAGGCTCAGACATGGTAACTGACTAGCTAATTGTTTTTTGTCTTTGTGTCCAGAGAGGTTGTACCTCATGCTTGGGTTGCTGTGCAGAAGGATGAAGGCATAGACATGGCCTCCTGTGAAGCCTGATATCTCTTATTCTAGATCTCCAGGTTCTACTTTCTCCAATCCCTATTTTGAATTACTTTTTATTATTTCCATTTTTTAAATTAATTTTTATTGTGGCCAAAGTGCATTACAAATCTTTCACAGCAATATTTAAGGTATATAGGTGACAATGAATCAGGGGCATTCCCACCACCAGTGCTGTCCTCCTTCCACCCTTGTTCTCAGCATGCAGCCCATATCTCCCTCCTTTACCCCCAAGAATACTAGTGTGTATACTAGTCCCCACTTGTACAGCTTGCTATAGATTGGGTATAGATTTCTATTGTTGTTGACTTTGGGTTTGATGTTCAGGCCTGATCATTTTTTATTTTCACTAAATGTTCATGCAAGTGTCTAGACCTGGTACAATCCATTTTCCCCCTCAATTTATGAGGGGGAAATAAATAAATAAATAAATAAATACTTAAATAAAGATTATTTAAGTAATGTGGTTCTGATGGAAATATAGGAAAAGAAAAAGGAAAAAAAAGGAAAAGAAAAAACTAGGAAGAGTTCCTCTAGGTGTTATAAATATCAATTTAGAAGAGGAAAGGGAAAAATGAAGAAAAAGGTAACAAAACAAAACAATAACAAATTGAATTACTTTTGTATATAATGGGAGAGCGGGGGGTCTGATTTTTTTTAATGTAACTGACGCAGTTTTCCCAATATGTGAATTAAAGAGATATTTCTTGCTTCCCTTCATGCTCTAGCACCTCTGTAAAAGATTAATTCTCTATGTGTCAGAGGAACTGGGCTTTCAATTATAGTCCATTGGTCTAAGAGTCTGTATTTGTTCTAGTATCAAACTGTCTGATTACTACAGCTTCATAGTAATAATTAAAGTAAAGAAAAGAAAACGCCTTCCATTTTTCTTTTTACTTAGGATAGACTTGGGTATTTTTGAGGGGTATTTTTATTCCATATAAATATCAACACCATTTGGTCTGTGTGCTTAAAAATATCATAGGTGTTGCATTTTTTTATAAGGACTACATTGAATTTGTATAGTAATTTGACAATATTAGTGTTTTCTAGCCATGAACAGAGGATGTATCCTCAATTGCTTATGCCTTCTTTAATTTATTTTAGTAGTAATTTATACCTTATTATATGTCTTTGCTTCTATTAAGCTGATAATTGGGCAGTTAATTTTATTTAGGAGTAATTGAGAATCTTATTAAAAATCTTTTTTCCTCTTCTATTTTATTATTAGCATATAATAAAGCCATGGATTTCTGCATGTTCATTTTGTAGCTTGTCACATTACTGCTCAAGTTTATTATTTATAGGAGTGTTTTGTTTGTTTGAGTTTTTTGTAGAGTTTTAAGGGTTTTCTAAGAATAGTATCATGTTATCTATAAATAGTTTAATGTCTTCATTTTCAGTCTGGATGCCATTAATGCCTCCTTCTTGCCCAATTTCTATGACAAGTACATCTAATAATTTATTGAACAAAAGAGGTGAGAGGAGGCAAACTTATCTTGGGTAATATTATCTTCCTTACTCTTAGAGGGAATATTTCCTGTTTTTCACTGCTGACTATATTTGTTATGGATTTCATGGTAAATGGCTTTAACTATATTGAGAAAAGATCCTTCTATCTCTTATTTTATTGAGTGTATTATCATGAATAAGTATTGAAACATGCATTGGTGAAGCAAATGGGACTACTTTCACACAAGAAGTTTCTGTACCACAAAAGAAATGATGATCAAAATAAAAAGATATCCCACATGCACCAGAGCAATAGTACAACAGATAAGAACTTACCTTGTATGCAGCCAACCTGGGTTGGATGTCCTTTCATCATGTGGTCCCCGTAGCACTGCCAATAGTATTTCCTCAGTAAAGATCCAAGCCCAAAGCACTTTTAGGTGTGGCCCCAAGACAAACATCACAAAGTGAAAGAAAATAAAAATATTTTCCTTCCACTCTTCTGACACAGTTAATATCTGAGATATATAAAGCACTCGGCAATGGATATAGATAAATACATTACTCAGATATAAGGAAAGATAAAGTCATGTAATTTGACACTCTATGGGCAAACTATAGGGCATCATAGTATAGGTGTCATTCAAAATAAAGTCACTCAGAAGAGGGAGAGATATAGAATGATCTTTCTTATAAATGGGTTATCAATAAGCATAATATGGTAACAACAAATAACCCAAAGTAACAGAATCTGAGTACTAGCCTATAGAACTGAGTAAACCAGAGTAAGGTAATGGAGGTGGAAGTCAGAGCTGAGGAGGGGAACATGAGACAATGGTGGAGGAAAGTGGACTCTCTGAGTGGGGTGGAGGGTGTGACAGAACTCAATAATTGTCAGTATTGTAAATTTTGGTGACAAAATTTTTTTTCTTAAAACTTGTTCTGTCTTCTACCATTTGACAGAATAAATAAAGCTCCCAAATGGTTAATAGTCAACACAACACTCTCCAGAGATACAATAATCTAAGTGCTGAGATTGTAATAAAGTAAGAAGCATGTGGAAAATTTGGAAGATGATACCACAGAAAGACAGCCACAATAAATTAGATTACAGAATAAAAACTGGTCTTCTTAGCACAACTGCCAGTGTTTACCTAAAAATGTTTTGTCACTTATTGGTCAACGTAAAGATATGCTGTCATCATTGCCCAAAAATAAACATCAAGATCAGAATCAGCACCCAGAATTTCTTTGGGAGAAAGAGGGAAGCCCTTGCCCCAGAAGAATAAAATGTCGCAACTTTCAATAGTATCCTAAGCCAAATATTCACAAAAGGATCTCTTGCCAAGAAAAAAATACTTTCCTAATTTGTTTCTTTTGTTGTGTTTTGCTTTGAATTTTAAAAGCTCTTTCTTGTTTTGTTTTAAAGGGCAAACTCATAAATATTTACAGAGTGATCTGACTAAGCAGAAAAAGAGATTAGAAAATGTTTTGAATGAATGCAACATGTTTCATGTAAATTAAATTATACAATCAATTTTATATTAAGGAAAATAAATCAAAAAATTAATGTACTTTATGAGATTATTTTAACATTTTAGAATATTTCAGATATGAAATAATACTTAAGTGATATGAGAAGTAAGATAAATCCAAAGTGTTAATATTGTTACAGTTCAAGTTAAATTTAATAAGCATGCTGGAGCCGAAGACAATAAGCAAAATTATATAGCAGTATTAAATACCACTAAATGAATATATTAATCATAGCTAATATTGAATGTCTTTATTCAAAAATTTTATTTACATATATAACATGTATAATTTAATTTTTACATACTACTAGATATGTATAAAATTCTGCTTCTGATAGTCCTATGAAACATTTTATTTTATATTTTCTTGTACAGCTATAATTATAATAAAATATCATCATTACCACCTTAGAAATAGACAAAATTTAATCATATTTGTGCTTTATTAAATAATGACATTTTTATACGTTTTATTACAAAAAATGATGGTTTCTAAAAAAATAGTTCCACTATAGCTAGAAGCTTCCTTGAAACAATACCCATCATCACAAATGAAAGAGATTTGAGGGGATTTTATTAAAAATTTTATTTCTATTGAATAAGTTCTCTCATTGAATCACCATGAGATAAGAGTAACAAAATTCTTTATTATTGAATTTTAATCATACAATTATATAGCACTCTTCACCAGTCCACATTTCTTGCCACCAATGCCCTCAGTTTTTTTTTTTCCCTCCCTCCCCTTATTCTCTCCCCTGCCTGCCTCTGTGGCAGGCATTCTTCTGCTCTAAAGAGATTTGTAATTAGGTTGTCTCTAAGAGTGTTATTACATGTATAATAAGAAAATAAGTTATAAAAATTGTTTGAAAATGTTTAAATAGGCCTCAAAGAGGCCTATTCATCCCTAAATTATACAACTATTAAACAAATAAAAGATTAAATCTCGATATATGTTATGTATTAAATCTCATATATGCTTCTGTATTTCTCCTAGGAGAGCCCTGACTATACCGTATTTCAGTTATAATCCACCAGAACTTTATCAAAATAAATTTTTCAAAGTGTTGACCTGTGTGATTCATCGAATTCAGTTATATAGTGGCTGAGAAAAGCCACGCACTCTAAATTTCAGTACATGGTATTTTTCAAGGAAAATGCATATTTTCATGGTCTTTGGCTTAATGTTAAAATAATATGTGAAATGTCTCATATACCAGGATAAGAAAAAGCAAAGTGGCAAAAGTACTAATGAAGCTTTTTATCACCACACCTAAAAGTCTATGTTTTATTTTAATAAAATGATAAGGAAAATTAACAAAAGTCAGTTTATGGGACAAAGAGGAATCTGAAAAATGTTATGTTTTGTCCTTAAATACTAAAGAAATGTGGAGAAACTGATCACTAGCTATTCATTATTAAATGAGTAGAGGGCTTTCTCAAAAACAGGTTACTGTAGTGTGTAGTTTCTTTGTGAAAAGAAATATGTAATAATTTTTAATACTGACTTTTATTCATATATTTGGAGATTATTTGGTCCCTTAAAATTTTTATAAAACAATATTCTATAGTTGCATTGAGAAATATGAGACTGAGATAATTATTAGAATACTAATATAAGCATAATAGTTTCCTTCAATAAGTTAAAAAAACTGATTATAGTGAAAACTATGATTTACTACCAATCCTTCAAATATCTTCTTTATCTAAAATTTAATAGATAAGCATGATTCTATAATTTAAAATCATTAAGTACAGAAAATGAAAAATCTTGATTCCTGAACGTTAAGATCATTGCTCAAGCAATAGAATAAGCTAATGAGAAACACTTTCAACAAATGGCCAAAAGGCATATAAAAAATGTTCTGCATCCCTAATCATCAGGGAGATATAAATAAAAATGAGATATCATTTTACATCACAAATATTGGCACATATCAAAAAGAACAAAACAACCAGTGTTGATGTGGATGAATAAAGACTGGAACTTTCATTCACTGCTGGTTGAACTGTTGACTGGTCCAACCTTTCTGAAAAACAATATGGACATTCCTAAAAAATCTAGGAATTGAGTTTGCATTTGACCCAGCAACTTCACTTCTTAGAACATACCCCAAGGGACCAAAAATAAAAAATGAAGAAAAGATAATGGCTCTCCTATGTTCCTTGCAGCACTATACACAATAGCTAAAATCTGGAAATAATTCAGGTGTTCAAGAATAAATGACTAGCTGGATAAAATACTATGGTACACCCTATCCCTGGTATTCCATATAGTCCCCTGAGTTGTCAAGAGTGATTTCTGAGTGCAGGGCCAGATGCAACTCCTGAGCATCACTGGGTGTGGCCCAAAAACAAACAAAACACTGTGGTACATATCCACAATGGAATATTACCCAACCATAAGAAAAGATAAAGTCATTACAATTTGCTGTTATATGGAGGAACCTGAGTGCAGAAAAAGAGAGACTGAGTCAGAATGATCTCTCTCATATGTGGTATATAAAGAAACATTGTGGTGGAATAGGGTGATCCAAAGACAATGGAAACAAAGAACATAAGGACTGGATTTAGTAGGAAGCAAATCAATTGAGTGGGGAAAAGATAATGTCTATGTGGTGTGAAGTGTTCAAGTAGGAGGAGGAGATAGAACTGAGAGGTGAAGTGTATATGAACTCTATCAAAAATAGTACTGTAAATCACAGTACAAAAACTTATATTTCAAAATAAATGTGCCTCCTATAGAAGTTAAGTGGGAAGCAAATGGTAGGGTAAGCTTTGGTAAAGGGAAGTGAACACTGGTGAAGGGTTCAGTGTTGAAACAATGTATGCCCAAAACCCAAAAACTTTGTAATTTCATAGTGATTCAATTTAAAAAATTTTTAAAAAACAAAAAATACATTTTAATAGTATCACTTTGAGAATTACGTTAAGCTTAGATTTCCAAGTTAGAATATATAATTCCTTTGTGACTTTAAAATAAATGTTAAGTTGATTAAATAGAAGCAATTGTAAAACAGAAGCTTACGACGCATTTTTAGCATGTCATCAGTAGTTAATAACTTTCATCTTATATTATTAAAACTGTGTTTATTAATTAAAATTGGCCTGGAAATGAATTAATAATTGGGGCTGGAAAGATAGTCCCAAGGTTAAGATGCCTGGTCAATATGCAGCTAACCTACATTCTATCCACTTCTCTACCCAGTCCTCCCACTGCAACGTGCAGAGAACCAAGAGTGGTATAACCCAAACCATTACTATCTCCTCCACGATCAACAAATAGATCTATAAGAGGAGCGTTGACACTGGCAGCTGTTGCAGTTGAGACACTGAGGGCCCAAAATTCTGTTATTAACAACTTTGTAAATCAGAATCTAAATTTTAAAGAGTGACGGGGAAAGAAAAAAATATTGAATAAAAGTATTCATTTATTAATATTTAATAATATGAACTCTAAAAGGTAGAATATTATGGGGCCAGGTAAGGTGTATTGGGTGTAGTAAGTAAGGTGTTTGCCAGACAGACACAAGATCTACATGGGTTTAATCCCTGGTATCCAGGTGATCCCTCAAGACTACCAAGAGTGATCCCAGAGTACAGGTCTAGGAGTAAGCCCAGGGTTGCAAGGTGTGGTCCCACTCCAAAAAATTCAAGGTAGAATATTGGCTGGAAAATAGATACTTGGGGATTAAGATGATCAAATTAAAATGTTCTATAAATTGTTGGGTACGGGGCCGGGCGGTGGCGCTGGAGGTAAGGTGCCTGCCTTACCTGCGCTAGCCTAGGAGACGGACCACGGTTCGATCCCCCGGCGTCCCATATGGTCCCCCAAGCCAGGAGCGACTTCTGAGCGCATAGCCAGGAGTAACCCCTGAGCGTTACCGGGTGTGGCCCAAAAACCAAAAAAAAAAAAAAATTGTTGGGTACATTATCTTGGTCTATTATTTTTTATCTTTCTTGATTAGCAAGTAAGGATAGGCATATTAAATTTTAAGTGAGTTTGTATTAAAATATTTTCCCATTTTAAGAGCAACTTAAAAGTGGAATTGTTTTGATATAAATGATGTTGATGGAAAGTAAAAATGGTAATAGTTATTGCAATGACCTATTCTAGTGTAATAAATATTTTCCAAAAGGATTTCTAAAATGTAGATTTTTTTTATCACAGGCATATATGTACAAATAACATTTCTCTATCCAATTCTTTAATATTCTCAATTCCCATTTATGTTTGTATTTATGATTCTCAAGTTGGTATCAAACTCTGCCCTTAGCTATGAATTTATTATTTTTTATTGTCTTGGAAAATATCCATGTGCAAGGAGGAAAACAAAATGTCATAATTTGTATTTATTTCCATTCTTCTTTCTAACCACTATCCAAATTGAGAATTGTTCTCTATTTCCTCCTGCAATTTTTTTTTTTTTGGTCACAAGGATACCATTAATTCAAAGGTTTAGAAATCATAAATTTTAATAAAAGAAATTCTAAACTGTAAATGTTAATTACATCTCTTTCAAATACTTGTTTTTTTTACAAATAAGACATAATTTCTTTAAAGTAACTCTTTAAAAATGAAAGTGGCAAAACATCATCCTATTGAAGAAACTGCATATTAAGTTTAAATTAACATTAGAAACTTAAGCTCCTAAGGGGAAAGAAAGATCTACTGAATAGTTTAGTAGGAAAATTCCTGACGGCTACTAGTTGGTGTGAGAAGAAATTTACACCTTTCTACACTCACACTTGGAAGTTACCTCTGAAATATCATAAAATATTTATCACTAAAATCCCCCACACTTTTATCTAATTATTGTAATTTATATTTTTTCAAATTTCATCAGTAAGTCTAGATTTCTCAACTCAAGAGAATATGTGAAAACATTTTATTTCAGAAAATGAAATTTGAAAAAAAAATATAAATTTGGTATAGAAAAAATATCCCTGGTTGGACATAAAATATGTAGATTTTTAAATATTGCTGAGTTATACTGTTATTTGCCAATAAATGTGCTTTTTCATTACTTAATGTTTTATTGTTCCTACAAGTAGCAAAATTAATATTATTAAAATACCTTGAATTTAGGAAGAAACTGTGTCCTGTGAAACATTATTAGAACTCAAAAATTTGCTACTGTAGACAGATATGCTACTCAGACCTAAGTTTACAAGAAGGAACACTTTATTTGGTCCCAAAGAGTACACATAATCATTCTAATATTTTCAGTTCCTTCATTTCTCAATCCACTCTTCTTCTAAGTGAGGCCAGGCACTTTTTAGTTGGCATTAGCCATTGACTAACCCAGACTGGTGCCAAAGCCTAGGCATTTAACATACATCTCTAAAAACAGTCTTTGTCTCACACTCCCATGGGCTATATTTTCATATCAGCATGGCAATCCTTTTTTCTACTGCCTATGCCTATATTCTCCTTTTTTCTTTCAGAGGTGTTTAAATCCACCCCCCCAAAAAAACTCATAAGGAGCCAGGTAGATACTCAAATGATGAAGTATATACCTTGAGTTCAATTCCCCAATACTACATGAACCCCAGAAGCATCACAAATGATTTCTTTCATTACAGATTAGATTGTTCTACCCAGCACTGATTTTTTAAAAATATTTTCTTTATTTGAGAACAATAGTTACAAACTTATTAATAATTGGATTTCAGCCATACAAGGCACAACCCCGATCACCAGCCAGCACTGATTCTGATAGATATTTAGAGAAGATGATGCTAATCGTTTTTAAAATCCGTGCAGCTCCAGTCATGGGTATTCCCCTGTAGTCCCGTTCAAGGGCTCAACCAGGCTCAGCTGCTACAGCTAGTTGCAGAGAACACTTTCTTGTGCCCTTGGCATATAGAAGGGGGAAACACCTCATTTAAAAAGATTAAATAAATAAATATTAAATAAATAAAAAGAAAATCTCAGCACTTTGTTCATAATGAACCCCAAACACAGGTCTGTCTGGTAGAAACAAAGTAAGATCTTTGCTGCAAACATGTCTGCAAATATTTTTACTACAAAACTAACTGGCTAGAGGCTATTTTTAAATTACAAAAAACTCTAGAAATTAGGTTTCACCACAACTTTACCATAAAAATAATAAAATAAAATCGCAAAATAGTAAAATAATATCAATCAGCAGGGTATAAATGCATTTTTTCTTGCAGTTTTAAATACTAGGATACAGTTCAAGCTGGAAACAATACAATAAAAATACAATACAATACAAAATGTCTGGAATAATTATATGCTGTTGTTTGGCTTTGGGTGCTCTTTCTTACCATTATATGTAATCTATACAGCAATAACACATCTCTGAACTACATTTAAATGCTCTAACATGTACTGGATTCTTGTACTGATCTAAATCATCTAAGCCAGATTTTGTGTAAAATGCCAAAATTCAGCTTAAATTATGTTTTCTTCATTCTCAAATAACAAAAGCTTTTCATTATTTTCACGAAACCTTTACTCATGAGGTATCAATCACATCAATCACATCCTCAATTCTTTGGAGAGAATAAGAGGAGAAAGTATTAATTTAAATACAAGTATCTAAATTAGCTAAAGAACAAGTATCAATTTTTGCATGTACTATTTTTTTAAGAACAGTACACTTGTCTTGCCAGAATCTAAAAAGATGCTCTATCCAAAAAAAATAAATAAATACATAACATAAACCAGAAACTTGAATCTACATGAAGGAAGAATATCAAAGAATGAATAAGTGAAGTGTAGAAAAATATTTTTCTTCTTTATCTAGTACATAATGATCTGTTTTTTAAAAGTATACTAACAATATGTTTGATTATGTACACACCTAGTTTATATGCATATAGATATTACATACACATATATTATATGTAAGTGAAATTAATGCCAACAGTGATACAAGATAGGAGGGAAGGAACTATTTTTGTTACTATAAGATACTGACAGTACCTGTGAAAAGGCATAGTGGTTTTGAAAGTGGACTAGGATTAACTATAAATGCAGATTAATAAAATTGGGTAACTGCTTTAAAAATAACTCACAGTTATGCTAGCAAAAGACAAATGGAATCGTAATTAATACCACAAAAGGCACAAAAAGGTAGAAGAAAAATAGAACAAGGCCAACAAATAAAAAGTAAAAATAGAATGATAAATATTAATCTAACTATATCAATAAGCGACATTATTACATATCATTGGTCTGAGTACCATAAAATGATAATGTTAGAGTGCATAAAAATGCACAGTATGACTCCAAGTACAAAACATTTTTTAAAAGTCAAAACTAAGGAAATAAAACATTAGTGGTTTCTAGGGGTTGGGTGGGAGGAATGAATAGGCAGAACATAAAGGATGTTTAGAGCAAAGAAATATGTTTAGGTACATTTTTAAAAAAATGTATCATTTACAATTCTCCAAACCCATAAAGTAAACAGCTCTGGAAGTAAACCATAATGTGGACCATAGGTTATGAGTGACTATATGTGTCAATAAAGGTTTACATTTGCGACAAATATAGCACACTGGTGGGATGTATTGATAATGGGCAAGGAGCAGCTCACATAAAAGGTAAAAAGACAGGTATATGGAAAGTCTCTGCTTTCCCCAGAATTTACTATTAATCTAAAACTGTTCTTTTAAAGTCTTTCATTTTTTAAGTGTGGAAACTGCGTTTTGCAGCCCATACTTAAAATTACAAGGTAAATTAACATATTAAAGTTGCTGAAAATTCTTCCCCCCAAAGAAATCTTTGCAATGTTGTTTATTGCAGATTTTCATAAAACAAAATGACCATGAATTCTTCATTTTTAAAAAACCCATACTATCCCGCAGAAGTGATATAACAGAAGACAGTATGGGAAATACTAACCAAGTAAACCAAGTGACAGTTTAACAAACCCCACAAATAGTCCTTAGGGATAAAATAAGCATACAAATAAAGAAAAAAAAAGGTATGCCTCTTAAAATTTACCTTGCAATGTCAAATTTATGAAATAAAAGTATTCATAAATATGTTTAGGGGAAGTGTTAAATTCAATGTTTCTATAATTTAAAAATATTTCTACCAAATTTCTAAAGTACAACAGTGAATTAATTTAGATTCCTTTATAATTTGAGCTGATATTAACTTCTAGGTTAACTTTTGAAGATGTGCAGATATCTTTCAGGTCAATTTCCTTCCACTTCTGCAATAGTCTGCTTATTTCCCGAGTCAAAGATAATATAAAAACTTGTCTGGCCTTATCACTCTGATCTCCAATTGCTTTGCAACTGTTCTTTTGTCTTAACTTCAGGTCACCAAGAGTACCAAATTTATACAAAGATCCTGCAGCATTTTCTCCATATGGTATACTGATCTTACTATCATTTATGTATATATTTTCCTAAAGCAGAATTTCAGCATTGCATAAATTAGGGGTTGGGAGCTTGGAAAGTCCTGTTCATCTTTATTATCTCAGCAACTAACATGGTACATTATACTTTCTTTTTTGACCTAAATTATAAATCTCATTCATATCAACTGTCAATTTGAAGCCATTGTTATAGATATGCGCAGAAGTCAAGACAATATGCCTCTATATCTGCTTTTAATATCTCTCTCCTTTTGGCTGCATATGTTGAACAATTTATTTTCCTTCTCTGAACAGTGAAGTGCCTGTTAGATCACAGTTATTCAGGCAGATGTTCTTAGGTGTATCCGAACAGAGAAAGCATTACTGCAGGGAACATTATTTTTATGTAAAATAAATAAATGGACTCAAAGTATCAGGTGACTAGAGTGACCATACAACTAAATACTCAACCTAATCACTGATAAAATTAGATTGTTTACAATTAAGTGAAGGCAATTTAATAGTTTCTCAGCCATCTTGCTGTATATTATGTTTCTATTTACTATAGTAATTTCTAGCTAAAACTCTAAAAGGAGCAGAACACCTAATGACTCATCTTTTCATTCACTCACTCCATAAACAATTACACAAAGCCTTCTGTGTGTCAGGCACTTTGCTAGGCAGTGAGATGAAAAATTATGAGCAAGACAAATTAGTGCTTGCCATTTTGAACTATCATTCTTTGAGACAAAGAAAACAAGGAAACAAGCACTGAAATAATTACCATTGTTATTTTGAGTTCTTTATAGAAAGTAAAAGTCTTGGAGAAAAAAAGGGAAATCTACTCAAGTACATCATTTAGGAAAGAATTCTCTGGAGTGGTAACATTTGAACTGTGTCTAGAAAGCTGTGACAGAATAGCCCATGAAAGTGGCAGGGAGAGGAAAAGTACATGAGCTTCAAGAACATCATGTGCAAAGGCCCTGAGAAGCGTTACTTGTTTAAGTGAGAAAACAAAAGACTTCTTTCCTTATAGTTTAGTGAAGGAAATCATAAGTTTCTAGAGTAGCCTGAAGAAGGCAAATGTTTGTTATTCCTAACTTCATTCACAAATGAAATAACATTGGTGCCATAACTTTCGATGCCTATTATTCAATGTTTATCATTCATTAAACATACACTTTTTAGCCCTCAGTGTAATCCCACTGAGAGAGGTAAATTAATATAAAAGATGTAAAAATGACACTGAAATTTAGAAAACGCTAACTGCATTCATTTCCTCCTTTATTAATATGGTATAATAAAAAAGGAGGCAATGAGTAGACAGGTTGTAGCAAAGAATAGATTTAGAATACCTTTGTACAGGATATTCTTCCTTGTTGTACCACCATGTTTACCTCTGCAAAATTGGAACCTGATGTGGCTTCTTCTTCATCTTAAAAAACCATTTATGTAGCATAAAAGCCGGCTATCCTTTGCAAAAGCTGGCTCCCTGTGTGTGACACCAGGCGGGGAAAATCCGCGAAAGTACACCGGCCCAGTGGGGCTCAGCTGTGAAAGACTGTGAGTGTGACCTGTCTATGTCTGTCTACTGTCCTCTTGCGTGAAACTCTTGCGAGTGGGGCAAAAAGAGCCTCCAGAAACCTCGCTCGCCCAGACGCCATTTTCAGGGAGGGACTTCAGAGCATAAAAACCGGCTATCCTTTGCAAAAGCTGGCTCCCTGTGTGTGACACCAGGCGGGGAAAATCCGCGAAAGTACACCGGCCCAGTGGGGCTCAGCTGTGAAAGACTGTGAGTGTGACCTGTCTATGTCTGTCCACTGTCCTCTTGCGTGAAACTCTTGCGAGTGGGGCAAAAAGAGGCTCAGAGGAGCACGGCCGCTCCGCTTCGCTACGCGGCCGTGCACTCTTTCTAAGGAAAGAACTCCATTGCAACAAGAAGGAAAAATCACACTAAGAACGGCGCTATATCACAGAAGCAAACATTTCTCTCTGGACTGTCTTCTCTGTTACATGCTCGGGCCTAAGATTTGACCCAGTGTGAGGCTTCATCCACGGAGGACTCCCCTCCCTTAGAGGCAAGTCAGCCCATCCAGAAAGGGAGGAGCCAGAGGAGTGTGCTGCCTACATCATATAGACAATGAATACCACTACAACACGTAGAAAAACCCACAATACAAATGTGACAATGGGGAAACAGCGCAGGCCAGCATCAGACATAGAGAATGAAGATGACAATTCTGAGGACCAGATAATGACTGAACAACTAATCAACCTCTCAGATAAGGACTTTAGACTAGCAATATGGAAGGTGCTCAACAGACTCCAAGAAACCATGGATCGAGTTGAACAGAACACTAATAAGAACCAAGAAAATATGAAGGCAGAAATGACAAAACTCCAAACTGAAATAACATGTCAACTAACAGGCCTGAAAAACTCAGTAAACGAAGTGAATGACAAAATGGATAAGCTCTGGGACAGGGTATCAGAAGCTGAGAATAGACTTGGTGCTGTGGAAGATGAGATACATAACAATTCCATACAGCAGGAGAGATTGGACAAAAAACTTAAAGCAAATGAGCAGACAATGGAAAAATTAGTCAAAGAATGGGAACAGACGAAAATAGAAGTCTATGATAAGATCAACAGAAACAACTTAAGAATCATTGGAGTCCCAGAGACCCAGGAAGAAAATTTCCAGGAAGAATCAATGGTCAAGAACATCATTAAAGAGAAACTCCCAGAGCTAAAGAATATATGTGATCAAATCCTGCATGCCCGAAGAGTACCAACCAAAAGAGACCCCAGAAAAACCACCCCAAGACACATCCTAGTCACAATGACAAATCCCACAGATAGAGACAGAATTCTGAAAACAGCAAGATCAAAAGGGGAAATCATGTTCAAGCAAGCTTCCCTGAGATTTACAGCAGACCTGTCACCAGAAACGCTCAATGCCAGAAAGCAGTGGTGGGATATTGTGACAAGACTGAATGAAATGAATGCTTCACCCAGAATACTATACCCAGCAAAACTCACTTTCCGGTTTGATGGAAGAATACATGGTTTCACAGACAAAAAACAGCTCAGAAACTTCACAGACACAAAACCAGTCTTAAGAGAAAAACTGAAAGACCTAATCTAAGACAAGACTACCCAAAAGACACACCAAATTTTGAAATAAAGATGGCGTTAAATCCCAGGACAATTCTTTCTCTCAACGTCAATGGACTAAATGCACCAGTTAAGAGACACAGAGTGGCTAAATGGATCAAAAAACTCAATCCAACCTTCTGCTGCCTACAAGAAACGCACCTGAATAGTCAGAACAAACATAGACTCAAAATAAAAGGCTGGAGAAAAGTTATCCAAGCAAACAACACCCATAAAAAAGCTGGAGTGGCCATACTAATATCAGATAATGCAAACTTTATACTCAGGAAGGTTGTAAGGGACAAAGACGGACATTTTATATTAATCAAGGGGTACGTAGAGCAGGAAGAATTCACTCTCCTAAACATATATGCACCGAATGAGGGGCCAGCAAAATATTTAATACAACTGCTGACAAATCTGAAAAATAATATCAACAACAACACAATAATTGTGGGGGACCTAAACACGGCTTTGTCAACACTGGACAGGTCAACCAGACTGAAACCCAACAAGAATATACTAGACCTGAGGAGAGAAATGGAAGAAAGAGGCCTAGTGGATATATATAGGACACTCCATCCCCAGAAACCTGGATACACATTCTTCTCCAATGTACATGGGACATTCTCCAGGATAGACTACATGCTGGCACATAAAACATACCTCCATAAGATCAAGAGGATAGAAATTTTGCAGACTACCTTCGCTGACCACAAGGCTCTGAAATTATTTGTGAACTCCAAAGGGACTCAGAAGAAACACTTTAACACCTGGAAGTTAAACAGCCTCATGCTCAATAACCAGTGGGTCCAAGATGAAATCAAGGAGGAAATAAAAAGGTTCCTGGAAACAAATGACAATAAAGACACAAACTCTCAGAACTTATGGGACACAGCAAAAGCAGTACTGAGAGGAAAATTTATAGCTTTGCAAGCACACATCAGGAAGGAAGAAGGAGCTTACCTGAGTAGCTTAATGACACAGCTAATAGAACTAGAAAATGCTCAACAAAAGGACCCAAGAACAGGAAGACAGAAGGAAATAACAAAGCTGAGAGCAGAAATCAACGAAGTGGAAACTCAAAAAACAATCCGAAAGATCAACGAAAGCAGAAGTTGGTTCTTTGAAAAAATAAACAAGATTGATAGACCACTGGCAAACCTAACAAAGAAAGAGAGAGAGAGAAACTTGATAACTCGTATCAGGAATGAAAAAGGAGAGATCACTACTGATATGACAGAGATTCAAAGGGTAATCAGAAACTACTTTGAAAAACTCTACGCCACTAAAAATGAGAACCTGGAAGAAATGGATAAATTCTTGGACTCTTATAATCTTCCACGGTTGAAGGAAGAGGATGTAGCATATCTAAACACCCCCTCACCATTGATGAAATTAAAACAGTAATCAAATGTCTGCCGAAAAACAAAAGCCCAGGTCCAGATGGATTCACTAATGAATTCTATCAAACTTTCCAAGAGGAACTACTGCCAATCTTGGCAAGACTCTTTCATGAAATTGAACAAACAGAAACACTTCCAAATAGCTTTTATGAAGCCAACATCACCTTGATACCTAAACCAGACAGAGACGCTACCAAAAAAGAAAATTACAGACCAATATCACTGATGAATGCAGATGCAAAGATCCTCAACAAAATCCTGGCAAATAGGATTCAATGCCTCATTAAGAAGATCATCCACTACGATCAAGTAGGTTTCATCCCAGGAATGCAAGGCTGGTTTAACATCCGTAAATCTATCAACATAATACACAACATCAATAACAAGAAAAATAAAAACCACATGATCATATCAATAGATGCAGAGAAAGCATTTGATAAGGTCCAACACCCATTCTTGATCAAAACTCTCAGCAAAATGGGAATGGAGGGAACCTTTCTCAATATAGTGAAGGCCATCTACCACAAGCCAGTGGCAAATATTATCCTCAATGGGAGAAAAACTGAAAGCCTTCCCTCTAAATTCTGGCACAAGACAAGGCTGTCCTCTCTCACCACTCCTATTCAACATAGCACTGGAAGTACTTGCTATAGCGATTAGGCAAGAAAAGGATATCAAGGGAATCCAGATAGGAAAGGAAGAAGTCAAGCTCTCACTGTTTGCAGATGACATGATACTCTACTTAGAAAACCCTAAAGACTCTATCAAAAAGCTTCTAGAAACAATAGACTCATATAGCAAGGTGGCAGGCTACAAAATTAACACACAAAAATCAATGGCCTTTCTATACACCAACAGTAATAAAGAAGAAATGGACATTAAGAAAACAACCCCATTCACAATAGTACCACACAAACTCAAATATCTTGGAATCAACTTGACTAAATATGTGAAGGACCTATACAAAGAAAACTATAAAACTCTGCTCCAAGAAATAAGAGAGGACACACGGAAATGGAAACACATACCCTGCTCATGGATTGGCAGGATTAACATCATCAAAATGTCAATACTCCCCAAGGCATTATACAGATTTAATGCCATCCCTCTAAAGATACCCATGACATTCTTCAAAGAAGTGGATCAGACACTTTTGAAATTCATTTGGAACAATAAACACCCTCGAATAGCTAAAGCAATCATTGGGAAAAAGAATATGGGAGGAATTACTTTTCCCAACTTTAAACTGTACTACAAAGCAACAGTTATCAAAACAGCATGGTATTGGAATAAGGATAGGTCCTCAGATCAGTGGAATAGGCTTGAATACTCAGAAAATGTCCCCAGAGATACAACCATCTAATTTTTGATAAAGGAGCAGGAAATCCTAAATGGAGCAGGGAAAGCCTCTTCAACAAGTGGTGTTGGCACAATTGGATAGCCACTTGCAAAAAATTAAACTTAGACCCCATCTAACATCATGTACAAAGGTAAAATCCAAATGGATTAAAGACCTCGATATCAGCCCCAAAACCATAAGATTATAGAACAGCACATAGGCAAAACACTACAGGACATTACAGGCATCTTCAAGGAGGAAACTGCACTCTCCAAGCAAGTGAAAGCAGAGATTAACAGATGGGAATATATTAAGCTGAGAAGCTTCTGCACCTCAAAGGAAATAGTGCCCAGGATACAAGAGCCACCCACTGAGTGGGAGAAACTATTCACCCAATACCCATCAGATAAGGGGCTAATCTCCAAAATATACAAGGCACTGACAGAACTTTACAAGAAAAAAACATCTAACCCCATCAAAAAATGGGGAGAAGAAATGAACAGACACTTTGACAAAGAAGAAATACGCATGGCCAAAAGACACATGAAAAAATGTTCCACATCACTAATCATCAGGGAGATGCAAATCAAAACAACGATGAGATACCACCTCACACCCCAGAGAATGGCACACATCACAAAGAATGAGAATAAACAGTGTTGGCGGGGATGTGGAGAGAAAGGAACTCTTATCCACTGCTGGTGGGAATGCTGTCTAGTTCAACCTTTATGGAAAGCGATATGGAGATTCCTCCAAAAACTGGAAATCGAGCTCCCATACGATCCAGCTATACCACTCCTAGGAATATACCCTAGGAACACAAAAATACAATACAAAAACCCCTTCCTTACACCTATATTCATTGCAGCTCTATTTACCATAGCAAGACTCTGGAAACAACCAAGATGCCCTTCAACAGATGAATGGCTAAAGAAACTGTGGTACATATACACAATGGAATATTATGCAGCTGTCAGGAGAGATGAAGTCATGAAATTTTCCTATACATGGATGTACATGGAATCTATTATGCTGAGTGAAATAAGTCAGAGAGAGAGAGAAAAACGCAGAATGGTCTCACTCATCTATGGGTTTTAAGAAAAATGAAAGACACCCTTGTAATAATAATTTTCAGACACAAAAGAGAAAAGAGCTGGAAGTTCCAGCTCACCTCAGGGAGCTCACCACAAAGAGTGATGAGTTTAGTTAGAGAAATAACTACATTTTGAACTGTCCTAATATTGAGAATGTATGAGGGAAATGTAGAGCCTGTTTAGGGTACAGGCGGGGGTTGGGTGGGGAGGAGGGTGATTTGGGACTTGGGTGATGGGAATGTTGCACTGGTGATGGGTGGTGTTCCTTTTATGACTGAAACCCAAACACAATCATGTATGTAATCAAGGTGTTTAAATAAAAAAAAAAATTAAAAAAAAAAAAATAAAAAAAAAAAAAAAAAAAAAAACCATTTATGTTTGTATCTTTTCTAAGTAATCACAGTGCAAGGGAAAGTTCTAGAAGACTTACATAGAACTTTTAAATTCCAACAATATATAAAATGAAGATTACACAATTATTGGGGAAAAAAACACAGAATATACTTCTACCAAAAGTCTGATGACATATGAACATTGAGTTGTTGTCAGGGGTTTTATAAAGGAAAAAAAGAAAACACAAATCCAGGGAAGTAATTAGAGGTCATAGAAAAGTCATTTTCAAATTAAAAAAAAAAAGCAGTAAGACTAAACATGAATTAATTTTAAAAGAAAAGAGGCTCCAGCATAATTTGGGGGTCCAGGAAAATACTGAGCTTTATTCTAGTGTTTTGGGTTCAGCAAAATACATTTTGCCAAACATTTTCCCCCTTAATTCAGAAAAGGCATGCATATTTCAAAGGAAATTTAATCCATATGTTTCTGATTCATTTACACTTAATTCATCAAAATGTTGTTTTGTAAGAGTTATTTGGTGTCCAAGAAGTCTTATAAGACTCCTCTTTGAACCAGAAAATCTTGTGCTGTCAGAACTAAATGGAACTTTATATGCAAAAAGACTAAGACCTGGTGTTACTTTAAGAAGTTTAGCCCATAAACTAGAGTCTACTCCTAAAGTGATAAGGTCAAGAAAAATAATAGGTCATGAGGAGAATTAATAGGCAGTCTTTAATGAGATAAAGAGAAAACTGACAAACAACTCTCTAATCAAACTCATCATTCTGTTATTGAGAAGCAGTGTGTGTATTCATTTTCTATTATGGAAAACCATCCAATGTTTCAACAAGAAAATGCAGAACTTTGGCCCTGAGTATGGAATGTTATACTTAGTGATTAACCATGAATAAATATGTTATTTCATAAAACAATAGCAAAAGTGTATTTCCTCTGGTATTTCAAGTATTCTGTTATACAAATTGCAAGCTTCTTCAATGCCTTCATCCTCTCCACTACTTGATTTTGACTTTAAGTATGCTTTTTCAAAAATTCTAATTGATGTTCAAGTTTTCCACTAACCAGTAGGCTTTTTCTTTTGGGACTTAACTTTCAAGACTCCAGATATTGGTTCTTCTGTCATCTTTATTTTTTTTAATAAGCATGCAAAGTCTCTACATGTAAAGCCATATTATCCTGTGATGCATTTACTGTGCTTATTAACTTGATTGTGCATATATTGTGGCACCAGTTCAAAACATCTTTGCCAATGATCCAAACATCATGATGCAGTTATAGCACTATCCCTTGATAGATGTGGGAAAGCCTACAGTCTTTTGAATGACAATGAAACACAGGGATCTAAAAATACAGACCTCATCAGATTTTTAAATAACTATGAAGATTTTCTATGATTAAAACCATAAAATAGTTTAGTGCAAGTAACTTGAGTAAAATATTAGCAGTAACAAAAGTTGTTGCTGTTAATAGGTGTTAAATTATCAATTAAAAGGAAAAAAGTGATTTTTGAAATTATACAGTGATTTAAAAAATAATACTTATTAAGTTCTTATACAAGAATATTCTACTGCGATTTCTTCAGGTTTTTTCTAAAAATCTAAAATATTAGTGTTATGTAACTTAAATAAAACTCAATTCTCTTTTTAAAACTTTCCCAATTCCCTATATAAACAATATTTTTTAAAAGTTGATAAGATAGTCTTTTATTTTTATTGAAACCAATGTGATTTATAAGGTCCTTCATTGTTAGGTTTATATCATGAATTAGGGCTTATCACCAATGTTAATTTCCCTCCACCATGTTCCTAGAATGTAACCCAACCACCATCCTTTGTACCCTCAACCTGACAGTATTTATAGTTTAGATTATTAGAGTTGGGTCTTTTGATTTCATTGTTTTTGATTTTCACTTGGAAATTTAGTTTTGTCCCTTTTTTATCTCCACCAATGGATCTGAAACCGCTCGGCTCCTGGCCCCCATTCTTTCGTAATTATGTTTCTCCTCATCCACTCAATTTCTTTCCTTCTCCTCACTATACTCTGGGGCAATGGTATTCACGACAACTCCCATTTAGAACATTGCATTTCTTCATGGAGTTATTCTAAATACCATATATAAGTGATGCGATTTTGTATTTATCTTCTCTGGATTACTTTATTTAACATAATATATTCCAGTTCCATCCATGTTGTGGCAAATTGCATGACTTCATCATTTCTTACAGCTATATAGTATTCTGTTGTATATATATATATATATATATATATATATATATATATATACATCTTCATGATCCACTCATATCTTGTTGAACATCTAGGTTGATCCCAAGTCTTAGCTATTGTACTGAGTGCTGTAATGATTAGCAATGTGCATACATTCTTTTTGGATGAAGGTTTTCTGTCCTGGGATAGATTCCAGAAAGAGGATATCTTTTGATATGAGAACACTTATGATACTGAGAACCCTTCATACTGTTTTCCATAGGAGTTAGACCAGAGACTTATCCTAGGAAATACTAGCCTCATGGTACATACATATCTTTCTACATATTTAGAATACACTGTGGCTGAAAGAAGCTCAAAATATAACAAAAAACATGTTTTAGAGAAAAAGCTTATTACATTTAATGACCAGCTCTATTAACAGTTATAAATAAAAGATGATGCGTAAGTATGCCCTCTATTTTTTTAATAATATTGTGAGAAAAATCAAACATGCTTTCTAGCTGTCTTCAAGTGTTCAAAAGACCAAATTTAGTAGATTAGAACAAAATCCTTGGACAATTGTATTTCAGATACTGTTATAATGCATTTCAAGCTGCTGTCTAAATTTCTCTGTTCCATTAGTATTATGATGTGAATCATACAGCTTCTGTTGTTGACAGTTGAAAGTGGATTTATTTTAATATATAGAGTTTTCACTATAATTTTGTTTTTTCATCTTGGACTAAGGTTAATATACTTTACCAAATTCTTCACATAATTTTCTTCAAATGAAGTGTTTTACATCTGAAGTGCAATGTGGAAAACCGTAAGAGATTATTCCCACCCACCCTCAAGTTTTGCAAGAAATAAAGGGGTGTTTAAAAAGAAATTAAAGAAATTCTGGATTGTTCGGGGCCTATCTGGTTCTAATGGTAAAGCATTGCCAATCCATGGGGCAGATTTCAGCAGCTTTAAAAAAGAGTTAATTAAAATCACCCTTCTCTAACTTGCCTCTCTTTCTGTCTCTTTAGTTGGCTCAACTTGTCCATTAGTATAATATTAAACAAATGAAAACAAAAGGAAAAATGAAGCAAGTTTCTTTCTATGCATATTTCCAAGACCAGGCAGTCTGTGCTCCAAAACCATGTCTCCAAAGCCAAAATTGTTGAGCGAATAAAGCAGTTTTTAGCTGATTGAAAACTACTTGATTTCAATACTTGTTTCACATACCAAAAAAACAATCCGAAACTTTGCAGTTTAAAAAGTAATAGCAAAGCAAACATTACTCAAATACAGAATTGTTTTCCACATTCAAGGATTGGAAGGACCTAGGAAATATACAGAAGAAAACAAGATACTTTTTAATCCTCTTAGGCAGTGTCTTAGAAGGGCTGCATTATTTTCCCTTTAAAAAAAAACTTGTTAATCTTGGAAAATAAAGCTTTTCTGAATGTCCCCAACAACCTTGGCTTTCTGATCATGTGATCAGAGAACTACACTCTGGCTTTCATTAGTTTCAGGACATCTGCAAGTAGAACTTACAACACAAAACAATCTCGGTTACTGATCTTGTTCTCTCATCTGGATGGAACAGTGTTAGTGTCAACAATTGCAGTAAACAGCATGGCTAGAGCTAACGTAAACATTTCAGAAATCATAAGCTTAATATCCTTGTTCAGAAGTTGGACCAAGCTATGACTAAACTCTTCTGCACTCTAGACCGCAGGCTAGAAACTGACTTTGATATATTTCCAGAAAGAAAGTGTATCCAAACCTGCACACTGGGAGAAAAGTAAACGTTCCTGGCATTAGAAGTTGATGTAGTAATAGGTACCTTTGGTGGATGGATAAATGCAGAGGGTGGAACAGAGGTGAGGGATGTCTTGCTAGAGTGGGGGAGGCATTCGCTATGTCCCCCTGTTAGTAAGTCAAGTCATAAAAAGTAGGTGCTCTTTATATCTGCAGTGGCAGTTCTTCAGCTCTAGCTCCTCCTCTGGTCATGTTTTTTGTTTTGTTTTGTTTTGTTTTGTTTTTGAATAACACCATGCCATTCTTATTATGTGCAGGCTCTCTTTAGACCCAAGGCAAGACAATGGAAAAGCAAACCTAAACAAAAACAAACTGAACTTAAATGCTTTGGGTTTACTTTATAAACATGTCAGCCACAGGTAAGTAAATACCTTTAAAAGGGGGGCCTGGGATAATTTGCAGAATCTAATATAGGATCCAGTATCCAGTGCCCCAGTGAAAATTTTGATGACAGTTATCTGATCATATTATTTCTTTTCATTGTGTTTTGTCACTCTAATTCTGTGAAAATATACTTTTGAACTTCAATTTATTCCCAGGATATTTTTAGAATGAATGAAATGACTACTGCTTGTAACATCTCAGTGCTATATTTACCATGAAGTCAGCTACCGGACTGAATTGGAAAAAATATCCCTATTTACAGATTTTATGTAAATAAATTTTACAGATAGGAATAAAAATGCTATTTCTTTTATTTATAATTATACTTGAGTAGCCCTTTATAATTTTGAAATTCCCTTCTTATTGTATTTGTCATTATTACCTATAGCAACTGTGAGAGGTGGACCTGTAGAAAACTATGAGCCATATATGACAAACCATAAATCAGGAGATAATAATTACAGAGCTGGACTTAAATTTAGATTATCAGATGATATTACTCACATTTTCCTCTCTCCCTATATATCTCTAATATCTCTACATAGATAAAAGGGAAAATGATAGTAATCTTTTTGACACCTGATTTTTGGAGGTGTGTTTTAATATTTTTTGTTTTGTTTTGGTTTGGTTTTTGTGTCACATCCAGCAGCTCTCAGGGATTACTCTTGGCTCGGTGCTCAGTAATCGCTCCTGGAAGGCACAGGGAACCACATGGGATGCCAGGACTTGGTTGGTCCTGAATTGGCTGCGCGCAAGGCAAATGCCACTGTGCTATCTCTCTGGCCCCAGGATTTTTTCTTCTTCTAATTCATAGTAACTCAAGAAGACAAAAGTGGCTGGAAAATATTCAGAAAAGGAATGACTGCTCATATAGATTCTTTACTGAACAGTCTTTTCCAAAACTCTATGATAAAAAAATATGTAACTATTATATGCCTTTCCTAAAAACTCCTTCAGTCCTAAAGATAAGAATGACTTCCTCTTCATTTACATAAAAAACAAAAGATGAATAAAAACAAATTATTCAAAGTCATCTTACCCATGAATTAAACCTGTACATGTGTAAATTCTATGGGCACCATACTACACTGTAGTCAGAGAAAACTATAACGTTTTCATTTAAAACTAACATAGTTAGTTTACATGTATAAGAACTTCTTACACTCTAGTATAGTGAGTATAGTATCATTGCCTCATTCTAGAATTTTCACTCTCTAGATTTACTTAGAATTTAATGATGTTTTAGGATGACCACATTTTAAATGATCTTCAATTTTATGAAGATCATAGTCAATCAGTATGTGCTAATCTCATGTTTTTTCCTCCTCCTCTTTTACTGTTTGTTTGTTTGTTTGTCTGGGTTTTTTGGCTTCATCTGGTGAAGTTATTCCTGGCTCTGTATTTAGGAATTACTCAGTATTGTTCATGAGACCGACCATATGGGATGCCAGAGATTGAACCCAGGACTGTCATGTGTAAGGTAAGTGATGTACTCTTGCTCTAACCCCTCATGTTCCTTCTTCTATCAAGTAGTTACTTAATCCTCCCCTTCTTATGTCTGAGAAGTTAGTTAAGAAGTTTTATTACAACTGATCTACTTCTTGATATAATGTCTTATCAATGGATCAGTATGCAGTACAAGTGCAACAACTTGAATAACTCTGCCTAGAAGCATCATTTGAAATTTTAGCTCCAGTTATGCCCAGAGCATAGCACAACTCTAGGTTTCTTAATAGTACCAACAGAAATATATATATTTTCAAAATCTAATTTGAAGTAGTAAGGGATAGTTCTATCTACAAGACCAATAAACCATTCCATGCTTTGCAAACAAATAAACAAAAAAGAAGTTTCATTAAGTAATTGTTAGAGGCTAACAATGCAAATATAATATAAACATCAAAAGACATGATATCACTTTCAAGGTACTTACAGTCTAGGTAGAAATACGTGATTTCAACTGACAGCAGAAAACATGCTCAGCTCTTAAGTACTAATTGTAAAATCTTAGGCAAGAGAAAGATATAATATCAGGAACCCTTAAAGAACTAAGTCCTAATAAGATTATATTTGCCAGAATGCACCTACTATTTACCCCCATGAAATAGATTTATTTTAGGACAAGAATACAATATACTTTGGTTTTTACAAATTTAAATTTTTGTTTGATGGGACGGGAATGATAGTAAAGTAGGCATTTGCCTTGCGTGTTGCCAATGTCGGTTCAATGCCTAATATGCCATGTGGTACTCTGAGCCCACCATGAGTGATTTATGAATATAAAGCCAGGGATAACCTCTAGTTTTGTTGAATCTGGTCCAAAACTAAATTCAACCAACCAAATAAATGAATAATTTTGTCTGCATATCCAGGAAGAATGCATAAAAATGATTATTCCTCATTTAGAAGCCTCTCCATTTCCTTAGTCAAGTCAAATATCTCCAATCACTAATTTCATAAACACATTTGTCTAGTCCATAGTTGAGAGGGGCTCTTTTAACTGCAAATGACAGAAAAAACTCAAATTGTGCCCCCCCCAAAATGGGAACTTATTGACTCATTTTAAAATTTTTTGTAGACTTGTTATAATTTGCAATCCTGGACCACGCAGTAAACTCTCTTAATGGATATATATGTGTATATATAGATTTGTTGTGTGTGACTAGTCTGAAGATTCTCATTTGGTTCACAAAGAATAAAACAGATTTAATATTAGTTTAAACAAACTTTTCCATTTTTGACCCAGGCAGATAAAAATATACTTAAAAATTAGTTTTAATGCTTTTTCTTGAAAGATGAATCCATTTTTCTTTTCAACCTAAAATTCTAGCCAATGACAATGTCCTAGTGTCACCACAGTTCTCAGTCTCTCCATTAGCATCACCTTGAAGCTTTTAAACTAAAATTAACACTACCACCATTATCTGCAAACACCAGATTCTTTCAATCAAGAAGTCTGGAAATTGGGAGACTAGACACCATTTTCTTTTTACTTTTACTAGTTGTTGCTATTGTTCAGGGGGCATATCTGGTAAAGTGCAGGGACCATCAAAGCTTGCAGGAAGTGCTCAGAGGACCATACAGTGCTAGTGTTCCAGCCCAGGATCTCTTTATATGCAAGGCAGGTGCTCTCCCACTTGATTTATATCCTGGGCCAGCCAATATTGTTTCTTAAGGGTACACATGTGAAATGTAATTTTAATGTGTAGAAGTTTGAAAACCCATTTTTGGTCCATTAATAGTATCCTGTCTACTCTGTCAAGACTCAGCAGTATCCTCCAGCTAATGAGAAAGGCATATACATTACCTTTAACTTCCAATATGAGAAAAAGAAGAAATCATGGAATTAGTACAAAAATTTTTCCCCAAATGGGACATGGCATTCTACTGTTTATGATTTCATAGCAAGTATTTCTTTCCAACCTAAAATTCTAGATTCTTTGTGTCCTCTATAGTGAGTTTTTTATTTAGTTATTTTATGCTAATTAAATTATCTAGAAATCATTGTCCATTATTAATAGGCTCTCAAAATATGAAATAAAAACTTCTGTTACTCCCTCCAGGCATAAAATTGACCACAAGATGTTCTACCTAGAAAACCCCATCAATGATAAGTCACTCCACAAACTATTCTGAAGCAAGAGACCAATCTCTTAAGATTGTTAAATAATTATTTGCAAGGGACTTGTTACTGAGCCATGTAAAATGACAAGAGCTATAAAGTTGGCCATAAATGTCACTTGTAATTAAAGATATCATGCACATGGTGGTTTATTTTAGAAAATATAGGAGTATGCAGAACAGCTTCTTAATACCTCCTTTATTCACCAGTTATTATAACAAAACATAATAGACTGTGTAGAAGAAAACAATCATTTACATTGGCTATATTGTAAGAAAAAAAATCTCAAAGAGTGAAGTTGTTCTTGTAATCATTTTACTTTCTGCCATTAAAAGCGTTCAATTGGCTGCCACCCTGTCAGTTCTTTACATACCTTGAATCCATAGCCATTGCTAACTTGAAATCTGTCTTCAGAATCAACATATTGTTCTCTCAGTGGCCCAATTGGCAGAAAATAAAAATAAACAAACACAGAAACCTCTTATTTTGCAATATTAGCAAAGAAAACACTGACCTTCCACCTCCTACCTAATCTACCCCCAATTGCTTCCTTGACACCATGCCTAGTAAAATTAAAAGGAGTTTTCAAAAGAAGGAAAGAAACATCTGCTTGGACATCAGCTTCTCCTCCAAAGTAGAAACCAAGCCTATAAAGGTTACATGTTTCAATGAGCCACGCAAGACGAAGGAGAAAGTTCAACTGCTTATCCCACTTGACCTTGGCTTTAACACAGGATCACGTTGATCCTGATGGAGAGATTAAACCTCCAAGCCCAGAACTGCTCACCAAGCAAATTCACAAGGGGAGTTCTAAGAGTTCTTTGGCACTCTTGCTTCATATGGAATTAGCAGGGACGATCCCAGGCCACAAATGTAGCAATATTTTAACTAGTGTGCAAAATTTCAAAGATAAAGCCTGAGATTGGAAGCCATACTGAACTTTTCAAACACTGCTTTTCTAAATGGGTTTTTGTCAAGAAAATACAGGCGTGTGTGAAAGCTGTTGAAAGATTTCTCTTTTTATTGGGTGTGGGGGATAGTGGTAAATAAAGGTCATTAGGGCCACGGGAGGTAAAAGATATGGGTAACGCATGATAAACCCCAAAATATTTCTTTCCAATTCCATAAATCTACCCTGAATTTCAACTTCATAAAGCCTTAATGAAAGTTATTTTCATACAACAGCAAAATGGTCAAAAAATTGGTAGTGACTTTCCTTAATAAACACCAACAGTTTTAAATCATAAGTTAGAAATATAAACTTCAGGCATAACTTCTGAATTCTGAGAGAAAAATCACCAGCAGTGGTCTGTGCTGCTAGTCCCAAATCTCAAGCTTAAATTTCTTACAGGAAGCATTTAATGGACCAAGAGTTTAACAAGTTGAGTTCCAGTCCCACCTTAGCATATTTAACTAAGCATTTAAAATAATTCAAACCTCTAATTATTTCAGTAAAATAAACAAGTTGGAATAGAGGTGTCGAGAACCAAAGTTAAATGTCAATGGTCCGCATGATGTACAAAGCTGTGTGCATGAATCCCATGTCCCTACTTTCAACTTTTTTTTTTTGCTAATCCAACTAATCAATTATTTCTTTCTCTTCCCTGCTTATAAACTTTCCCAACTGACCTCTGAACATAATCCAACATTATTCAATTTTTCTTTTTCTATGAAATTTCAAATCTTCTAAGACAGTAAGCTTGTTTTTAATTTTCTAACTGAAATTTAGAGTGTTAGGAAATTAATGTGTTTGCAAAATTTTTAAATAAAAATATAAATAAATTTTGGTACTTATTCAGCATGAAGCTAATTGTCGAGTTACTATTATTAGGTATTGGCACAAAAAAAAGTCAAATGAGATACTTAATTCTAGAAATCAGAGCCTCAAAATAAAATTTAAAAAATGGTCTAGACTACATTTGTAAGAGTATCTAAAAATATGTCTACTTTACAGTTCCTATATTATCAATTCTTTGACATAATTATAGAAGTTATACTTAAAAGTTTAAATATATAATTAAAAATCAGTTTATAGCTTACTCTTCAAGCTCATGTTCTCTTTTGGATTTGTATCTCACTTGCTTGTCTTGATGTTACTTTGCTTGCTTCTTCCACTCTGGAGAAGTCTGTGTTCTCTTTCAAATGAATATTCCTCTCTTTTGCTCCTCTCAAGTCAATGTTAGTTCTATTCAATAAAAACTACACTGCTTCCCTAAAAAAATATCAGTTGATCTAAAAAATAGTAGTTGTCAGAGTATCTTTTAAAAATACAGTGACTATACTATTATTTCAGTATTATTAGAATACTTCTTTCAACATTTAAAAATATGAGTTAAATCAAATGTTAGCATTACTAAAATGAAGAAACATATTAGTGGTACTAGTAATACTAAATATTACTGGCATCTAACATTACAAGTATTGCTAATATTTTTACTAATAATTTATTTGACATAAATACATTTTAATAGTTGTTAAAGTTATATGCTCAAATTGTCTACTATTTTCTCTCATTTCCTACCACATACATAATAACAAAAAACTTTTATGGATATTGAATGCAAGAATTAATACATTTTTGGAACTTAGCAATAATCCTGGCTCCTGTGGCCAGACATTTTTTCTGTTTATTGTACCAGAAAAAGTGCTTATGTCATAAGATTGGACTGGAGAAATAATTAGTTAATAACAATAGTGAAAAAAGAAAATAAAAGGCTCTGACATTGCAAGAGTCTTGCAACATCACCAACAAGAATCCTCTCCTACTAGCATATGGAAAGTTTTCTTACTAATTAGTCTCTACTATCCCTCTACTCTTTACCACATAAACACCAATTTTATCCTACACATAACCTCAATTAGTTTTTCCTATGCTTAAAGCTAAGGAGACGTGGAATACATTTTCTTTCCTGAATTTTGGTTATCAGCTTATACTTGAAAGGGAAACACATTATAAGAATCGTAGCCAGATGGACAGAATTAATTTCTGAGAGAAAAAAGAGGTCATAAGACAGAAGTAGCACAAAGTACCAAATATGACAGCCTCGTTCTATATGCTAGATGTTCAGCCAGTGGCTGAGATTTAAAGCAATAAATGTTTCCTTTATTTGTGGTTTTCAGTTCACTGTTAAAGTTTACTATCACCACCTTTTATTCTGGTCAAAATGTATTTTAAAGTAGTTTTTCCTCTAGTCACAACAAAATCATTAGGAGATCTCAAACCAGTTCTTTTCATTTTGTTAGTTGAAATCTCTCTCTCTCTCTCTCTCTCTCTCTCTCTTTCTTTCTCTCTCTCTCTCTCTCTCTCTCAAAAATCTCTTTGTCATTAAAATGTCCTGTTTTGCATATCCCTATCTTAAAAGGTCAACTTTAATTTCAACTATTCCAGATAAACAAGAGCACTCACTGATCAAGACAGTCAAACTGAAATTAATGCAAATAAGAATAACACACAGCACATACTTGTCCTTCTTTATTATGACTGAAGTTAGTCTGGACCACCACCAGAATGTGGGATTTTCCAGCTAAAGCTAATAAGTTATACTCAAGTTATAAGCCTGAACTCTAAGTAAAGCAACACAGAGATCTTGCCAGGAGAGCCAAATCACACCTGTGAGATATCTTCTGGTCTTGACTATGAGAAATGTGGGCCAGAGTAACCCAGTCATTGAATCAGAAGAGCTGTTAGGCATATTTATCAGATTGGCCCAAGTTTGATATGACAGAAACAGCATGTTCTGCTATTCAATAAACCCTTTGGTGTAAATACCACTCAAACAGCCCATGAACTTCAGTGGATATCTGTTTATTTTGCACGTAGGATGAGATTTTTTGTCTTTTATTTTTGTTTTCTCGCTGTTAAATACAAAGAAAAAATTAAAAACGGAATGGACCTGGCAATAAAAGAGATCAAAAGTTTCTCTAAAGGTAGGGCATGGGGGATTTGGGGGTTCACCATGCTGGGCTTACTTCTGGTTCTGTGCTTAGAGATCATTCCTGGCAGTCTCCAGGGTCCACATGGAGTGCCAAGAATTGGAGTTAGCTGCATGCAAGATAAGTGCTCTACCCACTGTTCTATTGCTCAAGTCCATGAAGTAGTTTATTGAAGGAAAAAATAAGCATTTATTTTAAAGATTTTTTTTTCAGAAACCTTAATATAGGTTCCTTTATTTGGGACTATACTTTGTTGTTCTCAAAGAACATATCATAAACTCATTTATTTAAAAAGTGGTACTGAAAAAATTTTTATTGAGACCATTGTGAGTTACAAGTCTTTCACAGTTGTATTACAGGCATATAGGAACAATGAATTAGGGCCATTCCCACCACCAGTGTTGATCTCCCTTCACCATAGTTCCCAACATGCATTTCATTTATCCACTCTTAGCCCCCTGGCCTGGTAGTGTAACAGGTCCATTTTGTGGCTAGCTTGTTATAGTTTGGGTCTCTTAGTTCTATTATAGTTGACTTTGGTTTAGATATTAATATCTGCCCTTTTTTCCCACTCAATGCACCTGAGACCGCTTGGCCCCGGGCCCCATTTGCTTTTTTTTTTCTTTTTTTTATTTAGTAGGAAGACATAGAAATATGAGGCAGAACAAAATGAGTAAGTTTTAAGATTCTTTGAAAAAAAAAAAAAAAAGCAGGAGCCCCTATCTAGAATATAAATAAAATTAAAAGAAGAAAAAAAGGAAGGGAGGAAGATGTGGCTTTTTTTTTTTTTTTTGGCATAGGCACAACAAAAATTGGAGAAATTAGAAAGGAAAAATCTTTGGCCTAAGAGATACAGGGTGTCTCCACCCATGAAGCATAAAGTCAAAATTCTAACTACAGGCTCCAGAATGTTGGTTGTCCAACCCCAAGATGTCTCTTTATGATCTCAGAAAAAGTTCTGTTCAGTTGCTATTGTCAAAGTCAGTCTTCAGTAATTAAAGATCTTTCCTTTTGCACAGATTTTAGAACAGAGTGTCTTCTGATTTCATCTTACCATTAGGTAGTGAGGTAGGACAACCTACCTGGTTGCTGTTTCCTTGTCATCAGGATGTCATATGAACCTTCCTTGGAGCACTTTGGACCAGGGCAGCATTCGGGCTCCCCCAGTGGCAGTTTGATTCCTGGTGCTGGTGCCAGAAACTGTGCTGGTTCCAATGTTGGGATCTGAGATTTGGGGTTAGAGGGTCGATGTCCAACTAATTAGGGCTTAAGAAGTCAAGTTTCCATGACAAATGTTTAAAATGAAGGGCACTCCTGCACTATAAAACTTATGAGTTTCTACCCATATTAGATAAGAACTTTCTCTATATGTAAGATTTCCCCATTTTAGTGTGCCTATGCACAAAGTAACAATGCTGCATGATACTCCTAGTTCATATGGGGTAAAAATAGCAAGCTAAACAGTTTCTATAACCTGATTTTAACCTGAGGTCATATCCCAACCAAGACTTTCCTACAAGAATTTCCTACTAGGCAGATCCAAAACAGGGATAAAGGAAGCTACCTCTGCAAATGAAAACAGACCCTAAGAATTATAACTGTTAAGGAAATATGTCTACAGAAATGTACAAAATAAATAAAGAAATATAAATATCCCTTTGAGTCTTTTGAGATAGTCGGTGGTGTGTGTGTGTGTGTGTGTGTGTAAAATGTAGAGCAGTTTCATTCTACCCCATAAGAAATGATTCACAGAAGTCTAAAATCAGGTAGCGTCCTCGAGCTGAAGGAGCAACATTCTAAAGTGTGGACAGGTGGGAGAAAGGGACTGCATAGAATGGGTCTGATGAAGTAAGTGGTGGCCACAGTTTTTTCCCAGGTGAGACATAGTGGCCTGGGAGAGTGTCCTTTTACTTTGGGAGTTGGCTGCAGCTTGCTGGGTTAGGGGGAAGTTTCTGGTTCCTGAGGAGTTTAGAAGTGGGGGTGAAGAACATTAAATATGAGGAGATAGAGGATCAGGATTAAATGGGGTGGGAGAATAGAAGAGGATTTGTAAGGTGGTATACAGGGAGGGGGGATATTATATAAAAAAAACTATATACAATATAGCAGGGGTAGTGTACAATACAAATTAAACAAGCATAGGAGAGTCCACCATGTACACACAGACAGACAATGAAGATCTATTCATCAGTTACAGTTGAAGAACTAAACATAATTAACTGGGTCAGAGCACTTACAAAAATGAGGCCAGCACATGTGGGGGGGGGGGACGTTCCAATTTCTAATCAATTCATTGATGGTTGAAGAATATTTTTAAGAAACAACATGAATACTCAAAATAAATACAAAAACTCCACATAGACTAAAAATATCCAAAGTTACACTATCCCCAAAGAATATTTTTGTTTTTATAATAAAACAATATGTCTTTTGTTTCTCTGAAACTAAATTAAATACCTGAGCAAGAACAAAGTAAACAGCTAAGAAAAAATGAGCACTCTTAAACACTTGTGTATGAGAGAGGGATAAAATACTACAGCTATTCTGTAGGACAATTTGGCAATAATCATCAAAATCCTTAAATATACTTAAAAGATACACAGTAACTTCACTTCTAATAACAGAGATTCAGAGGAAGAATTATAAACAGTAGCACTCATGTGATTTCTTAGTAGCATTAAATATAATTAGCCTTTTCTTCCCCAATCATTATCTTTTGTCAGTTTCCCAAATGCCATTCTCGATTGATTACTCTTGCCACTTGCCATGATGAGTTGACTACCTCACTTCAAAGTACAGTAATATATTACAAGTGCATTTCAGAATCCAGCTGCAGGATAACACTCACATAATTTGAGAGCTTCCCTTCCTCATTCTTTCTTCTTTTCTGTTTCTATAATAAAGTCTTTTATTGAATTAAAATAAATAGATTTTAAAATGTGCAGTTCAGGGCTAAAGAGAAATTATACAGTAAATAGGGTGCTTGCCCTGTAGGCAGCAAAACCAGATTTGATCCTCAATTCACATCTGGTCCCCAGAGCATTACCAGAAGTGATCTCTGAGTGTAGTCAGGAGTAAGCCCTAAGCAATACCAGGTGTGGTGAGGAGAAGAAGGAGGAAAAGAAGAAGGAAGGGGATGAGAAGAAGGAGGAGAGGAGGAGAGGAAGAGGAGGTGAAGGAGGAAAAAAGAAGAGTAGGAGGAGGAGAAAAAGGAGGAGAAAAAGGAGGAGAAAGAGAAAGAAAAAGAAGGTAGAGGAGAAGGAGAAGAAGGAGGAGGAGGAGGAGGAAGAAGAAGAAGAAGAAGAAGAAGAAGAAGAAGAGAAGGAAGAAGAGAAGAAGAAGGAAGAAAGAAGAAGAAGAAGAGAAGAAGAAGAAGAAGAAGAAGAAGAAGAAGAAGAGAAGAAGAAGAAGAAGAAGAGAAGAAGAAGAAGAGGAGGAGGAGGAGAAGGAGCAGGAGGAGGAGGAAGGAAGAGGAGGAGGTAGAGGAGGAGGTGGAGGAGGATGTGGATGAGGAGGAGGAGAAAAAGGAGGGAGAAGAGGTGGAAGAGATGAAAAAGAAAAGGAGGATAAAAAGAGAGGAGAAAGAGTAAAGTAGACTTCATCTGTCATATTGTACCAAAGGAAAAAAATTCACCTGCTATAATCATTCTTACCATTCTTGCCTCACCTCATGATCAAAAAAAAAAAAAAAAGTAAAGCTAAGAATTATTTGTAAGGATTACTGGCCAGAAACATTAAATAAATCTAAGTCAAATTAAGATAAAAAATCTCACATTAATGACTATTTTACCTTAGTTCTTAGCACCCAATATATGTGATCCATCTTTTAATAAAATAATCAGTGTCTGCAAAAATTAAAGATAAAACCAGTCAGAAGAGACAAATAAAGATCAGAAATATACTCAAATATAACACAGATTTGGGAATTATCATGCAAGGGATTTTAAATAAGTGTGCTTTGTTATACTGTTTTGTTTTGTTATACTTTGTTTCGTTACATGACCAAATTGGAAAAATTTAAAATACAGGAACATATGGGTAATATAAGTAGAAATATAAAGAGAAAATACTGCAAAAATAAAAAACATTGTTAGGACAATAAAGAATGTAAATAAAATGGTATTTCAGTTTTAATATAAATTGAATGGAAAAAGCATTGTTATATTTTATTTTCTCATAAATTTTATAGTTTTTAGTCATCTATTTTGATCAAGACTTAGTAAAAGTTTTTCCCACCCCTTCAGTTTTTCATGATATACTTAAATATTCTTTTAAAAGTTTCAAAATCTTCATAAGATTTTAAAGTATTGCAACCATGTACATAGTCAGGGTTGGCTTCCAACCACAGACAGAGTCTCTTAATCAAAGTGGTAGTACAAATAAATAAATAAAATACAAATCCTATTAACTAAAGCCTACATTTATTCTGGAACTTTATGCCACAAATGGTTGCTATAAAATTTCCTGGGTTGGTCCATGAGGCATGCTAGGAATTAATCTTAGGAAAGTGCTGAAAGAGTTCAAAAATGGACTTCTAAATGAAATATGTATTATTTCTTGGTGTTCCATGTCGTTGGGACAGAATAATTATATTCCAATGTGTCTTATAAGGGTCCTTAGTCTGGAAGATCTGACTGATAACAAAATGCACTGACCGTGACTGGAGTGATCTTCAAGCAAGACTCATGTCTTCATGGAGTAGCCTCTTTTATCATAACTTTAGTTATCTATTGTGTTCTTTCAGTTTCCCACAATTGTCAGTAATATCAAGCCTGTATTAACAAAAATATTTTTCAGGCAGTGTTAGGAGTATTAAGCTGATAATAGGCAAAAAAAGAGCTAATTTAACAGAATGTCACATAATGGTTTGTTTTTCTTCAATTACCAAGATTAAACACAGGGCCTTATATACACACTTTCATGTAAAGTGAAAGAGTAAGTTCCCCATGTGGTGCAACTCAATTTCTGATAAAGATTTCTGGTAAAGTTAGTATTGTAACTTGTGACTTTATCTTTTTTTAAAATATAATATAAAGATCCCTTAGACAATGACATGTTATACTACACAGTGAATTAACCCATTTGACCCTTTTCTTCACTGACTGAAACAGCTGGTCAAACAATGATGAGTATAAAAAGCACACCAAATGACAACAGTATGAAGAATAAATAATTCTTCCATTGTCATCCCAGTTAGAATTCTACTAGAAAGCTCAGACTATCCAAAAAATGTTTCATCTCTCAAGAAAATTTCTTATTAGCCATTACTTAGATTCTGGCATCAATCTTTTCCTGTAAAGTCTTGAGTTAGATAACTTTTAACATATACTTGAGTGATTAAAACATTCCTTAAAAGTGGCATTAATAAAGTTGTTTAAAAGAAGTATAAGACAGATTAGAGATCGCATTATCCTATTTATTTCCCAAAGAAGATCATGTGGGAGAAATATCACAAAGAAAAATGGACCAAGCAAAAATGTGGGATTAAAGAAAGGATAATATGTGGCTCTATTATCAAGTAACAACTAATAATTTACTAGTTCATTTACAAGTTTATTTCAAATTTTACAAGTTTACCTCAAATTGGAACTTTAAGAAACAGAGAATACCTCTAAGAATTATTTTCCCAATGATTGATTACTCATATTATCCATTGTATTTCACTTCTTAATGATTAAGTTTACCTCTCTGAGAGCATTAACTTCCACACAAGTCTAAACATCATGCGCATCTTTTAAGTTTATTTCATAGGAGCATCACTGAACAGAAAATGAAGCCATAATATTATATACACAAGGCAAGATGCAACCAGTATGAGATAAATTAGAAGTTTATACAATATACCTATTGTCTATTGAAAACAAAGATGATGTGAAAAAGATGTCTTTACAAACAAATTAAATAGCTATGTTAAAATGGAATTCTTCTATTACATAATACAATTTCATTTTGCCAAATAAGATACTAACTTAATGGTGATGTATGAGTTTATCCAGTTCCTTTAGCAAGGGTATAATCAAAATGATTGTTGCCTTAAAAATAGAAACATAAAACAGAACTGTTCTTCAGTAAGAAGCTTGCCACTGAGATAGTGTTAGGATAAATTAAGGAAGGGAGCACTAGGAAAATCATGGAGGGGAAATGTACCTTCCACAGAGGGTGACTGGGGGATGAGAAAGAATATGAAGACATTGGTGGAAGATAATGGGCACTGGCAATGGTTTGATGTTGGAACACTGTGCACCTGAAACTCAATCTGTAACTATCTTTGTAACTTTGCAATTCAGTTATTCAATTTTTAAAAAATCATAATAATTAGCCCCAAAATGTGAATAGTCAGAAGAATTTGTATTAGTAAGATGACAGAATAGGGAGCCTACACTCATCTTCCTCCCACAGAAATGCAGCTTATCACACATAAACAGAAACAGCAACAAGCATAAACACACACACACACACACACATACACACACACAAAGACGTGTCCCTTTATATGACATCTATAAACCAGCAAAGGGCTATCATGAAGTTCCTATAGAAAATTTCACAGTTAAACCAAAAAAAAAAAAAAAAAAAAAAACATGGGGCCGGGCGGTGGCGCTGGAGGTAAGGTGCCTGCCTTGCCTGCGCTAGCCTAGGACGGACCGTGGTTCGATCCCCCGGCGTCCCATATGGTCCCCCAAGAAGCCAGGAGCAACTTCTGAGCGCATAGCCAGGAGTAACCCCTGAGCGTCACAGGGTGTGGCCCAAAAACCAAAAAAAAAAAAAAAAAAAGAAAATTTCACAGTAGCGTCTCATCAGGTCAGGGTCTTTCTATGAGGCCTAGAACTACAAATCAGGAGCACCCTGGATGGAGAAAGAAATGGCCAGATTATCTCTGTACACTAATCTGACTTTTTAGAAGATGGTCTTCTCTTTCTCCAGACTCATAACACTGATGGAACCCAGCAACTTTGAAATATCTGGCAACTTCTGAGAATAAAATAGATTTGGGTGGAATGCTGCTGCTCCAGAGGAGCCCTAGACATCAGAGAGAACAAAAGATTACAAATATTTTAAGAAAAATCACCTAGGAACATTCCTTTAATGAGGAATTTTTGCATAATTCAGAGAAGATATATTCACAGGAAATTACAAGAAAGACACACACACAACCAACCTAAAATGACCCTAAAGTTAGGGGCCGGCATGGTGGCACTAGAGGTAAGGTGTCTGCCTTGCCAACGCTAGCCTAGGACGGACCGCGGTTCGATCCCCTGGTGTCCCATATGGTCCCCCAAGCCAGGAGTGACTTCTGAGCTCATAGCCAGGAGTAACCCCTGAGCATCATCAGGTGTGGCACCACCCCCCAAAAAATGTTAGTTAAAATAGTTGTTCTAAATATGTTCAATGAGATCAAAATATATATAAAGTGAAAATTTTAATATAGAAAGTATGAAATAAAAATAAACAGAAATTTTGAACTTGAAGAATGCATTAGATGTATTGAAAAAAATACTCACTAATGGGCTTCATTATTAAACTTCGTTAAAAAAAAGAACTAATCCATTGCATAACGACAGTATGTAGACTAATGGAACTCAAAGAACTTTTAAATAAAACTATGCATATTAGCCAAATTATCTTTGGCAAGGTGCAGAGAATGAGGGTGATGGTACAAATGCAATAAAAAAAAAACACTTTTAAGCAGTTTTGAGAAAAATTGAAAGCCACATACAAAGAAATGTTATGATACATCACAACTTACATTGTACACAAAAGCATAATTACATTTACACCTTAGTTTACACTATATAACTGGGGCTAGAGTAGTAATATAGCAGGTTGGGCATTTACCTTGCATGTAGCTGACCCACGTTTGATCCCTGGCATCCTATATGTTCCTTTAATCACTTCCAGGAGCAATTCCTGAGTGCAGAGGCAGGATTAACCCCTGAGTACTTCTGGGTGTGCCTCCCCCACAAAAACAAAAATTTACATCATACATAAAAAATTAACTAAAATAGATTAAATAGATAAATAAATAGATAAATAGATAAAATAAAATTTAAAAATTTTATAATAAAGTAGGGAATATCTTTATGAAATAGACCTCAATAGTGGTGTTTTGATAACTTTAAAGCAAAGGTAACAAAAAACAGTGAAGAAAGATTGTGGAGGTGGGGACATCTACACACATGTAGATTAATAAAGATAGTCTCCTGGAATTCCACAAACTTGTAAGTCAAAACTTCCCCATTGGTTTTCCTGTGTTCCTGATGTACTAAATGTGAATCTTTGTAGTTAGATTCCCTAGGAAACTCTGAAGGATTAGTTGGGAGTTGCACTTTTCCTTCTCTGACAGTCTTCATCCAGTGACAGGAATTATAATTGTGAGCAATATGAAATCTGAGAAGACCAGTCTACACAACAAATCTGGCATAAGTGGCTGCAAGCTACAGGTGCTGTGGCATGGGTTGTAAGTATGGTAGGAGTCAAATGTAGGGGCTGCTGAGACCTAACTGGAAGAGAGGGATCTACCTCTTTTGCTGAGTAAGGCTAGTGATCTAAGCTGGAGATTAATTTCACCTGGAAATGTGGACTAGCATGCAGAGGTTCAAGAGCTGTGATGTGGTCCTTTTAAATAAATCACTAAATTTTTAAAGAATAACCTATATAGAAAGGAAGCATTTGTATATCACACATCTAACATAGGATCATAAACCAAGATATGTAAAGAACCTATTATGCTGAGTGAAATAAGTCAGAGGGAGAGAGATAGATGCAGAATAGTCTCCCTCATCTATGGGTTTTAAGAAAAATAAAAGACATTTTTACAATAATTTCGAGACAAAAGAGAGGAGGACTGGGAGGTCCAACTCACAACACGAAGCTCGCCAAAAAGGGTGATGTGTACAGTTAGAGAAATAACTACAATGAGAACTATCATAACAATGTGAATTAATGAGAGAAGTAGAAAGCCTGGGGCCTGAGAGATAGCCTGGATGCAGAAGGTCGGTGGTTCGAATCCCGGCATCCTATATGGTCCCCAGAGCTGGCCAGAGCAATTTCTGAGCATAGAGCCAGGAGTAACCACTGAGCACTGCCCGGTGTGACCCAAAAACCAAAAATAAAAAAGCCAGCCTGTCTCAAGTGCAGGTGGGGGTGGGTAGGGGAGAAGGGAGATTTGGGACATTAGTGATGGGAATGTTGCACTGGTGAAGGGGGTGTTCTTTACATGACTGAAACCCAACTACAATCGTATTTGTAATCAAGGTGTTTAAATAAAGATATTAGAAGAAAAAAAGAATTTGCAAAATTCAGCAATGAACACTAAAAAACTATATAAAAGTGGAGAGGAAAGTTAGACAGTTTATAAATATATATGGCCACCAGGCATCATTAAAAAAAATAGTGCTCGTTACTGATTATCTGTGAAATACAAATCAAAATAATGAGGTATCCACTAATACCAGTGAAAACTTCATATATAAACAAATTCAAATAAAAAAACAAGTCTTGGGATATTTTAAAAAGGAAACCTACATTCACTGTTCATGTTCATGAGACTAAAATTGGTCTCTTTAATTGAAAGCATCATGGAGATTTTTCTAGAAGTTAAAAATTCAATTACCATTCACACTTCCATTCCTAGGTCTGTATCTAAAGGAAATAAAAACACTAATTTTTAAAAATATATGTTTACCTATGTCCTTGCTGCCCTACTTACAATACCCAACATCTGAAACAACTCAATTTTCCAATAAAAATGATTAGATGTGGTATATATGGACAATGGTACATATATATATAATCATGTGCTACTCAGACATAAGTAAAGAGGAAATCCAAACACCATTTGATAGAGAGGTTATCTTTGCTTCATTTCATACTTTTCTTTTTTGTCAAAGATTACCTGTCTATATACTTGAAGATCTGTCTTTGAACTTTCAATTCTATACCATTAATCTGATATTTTTACTTATTCTAGACCACACTGTTTTTATCAGAAAGTTTTATAGTACAGTTTGAAAGCTGGAAAAAAAGTCTCCCATTTTTCCCCTAGGATTTCTCTAGCTATTCAGAAGGTGAAGGAATATTATTAATATAAATTTCAACAATGTTTCATCTATGTCTTTTTAAATGGCCCTGGGAAGAGCCAGAGAAATAATACAGCAGGTATGGCACTTACTTTGCATGCAGCTGATTCCAAACACCCAATATTGGTCCCTCACACCACCAAGAGTAACCCTGAAGTAGCATTGACTGTGGCCCAAAAGACAAAAGTAAGAATAAAGAATAAAATGGTATTGGGGGAAACTAAACAGTAATATACAAAAATTAATTCATACCCCTTCTAATATCATGCAAAAAGTAAAATAAAAATAGATTAAAACTAGATATCAGACCAGAATCCATAGATTATGTTAAGAAAATATTAGAACGCTTCATAATATTGAATTTAGAGATATCTTCAATTATTCAATATCATTGTATAAGCAAACAAAAGTAAGAGTAAACAAATAGAACTATATCAAAGTAAGAAGCTATAAAATAACAACAAAAATATTAAAAAGATACCCCAAACTGGGAACAAATACCCGATAAAGCATCGATATCTATGCTAGATAAAGCATTAGTAGAATTTTACAAGACCAAAAAAACAAACAAACAAAAAAAAAAGTCATCGCAATCAAAAATATCCTAAAGAAGAGGGAGCTCAAGATAAAGCACAGCTAGTAAGGCATGCCTTGCACACAGTCAGCCGTTTGTATTGCTGACATCCCATATGATTCCCCAGCTTTACCATAGGTGATTCGTTTTTGCAGAGCTAGGAGTACACCCTGAGAACTACAAGGTCTGGCCTCCCCAACCACAAATGGGAGGGGAAATATGAACAGAAACTTCCTCAAAGAAAACTACAGATATCCAAAAGTTGTATGGAAGAATGCTTTTGTGTCAGTTATCATCAGAGAAACACAAATTAAATAAGTGCTCAGATAGCTCACAACAGTGAGACCGCATAGATCACAAAGAACAAAAATAACCAGTTTTGGAGTGATTGTGGAGAAAAGGGACTCTCTCATTCATTGCTGGTGAGACTGTCAAGTAGTACAGTCCATTTTTGTTTTGTTTTTTGTTTGTTTGTTTGTTTTTTGGCCATACCCAGTGACGCTCAGGGGTTATGCCTGGCTATGAGCTCAGAATTCACTCCTGGCTTGGGGACCATATAGGACCAGGGGATCCAACTGCAGTCCCTCCTAGGCTGGCGCACACAAAGCAGCGCCCCTGCTCCAGCCCCATAGTTGTTCAGTAAGGACATTTGTTAAAAAATTAGAAATTGAGTTTCCGTATGATTCATTAATTCCACTTCTTTACATCTATCCTGTGGGTAGATTCAGAAAAGACATTTGAACTCCTAGGTTGTTGTAGCAAATTGCCAAAATCTGGAAATAGCTCAAGTCAAAAAAATAATAATTAAAAATAAAAAATTTTTTAAAAATTATAGTACTTATATAAAGTGAAATACTACTCAGTTGTAAAGAAAAGATAAAGTGCAATTTGTTGCTGAGTTAAAGAATTTATAAGGAGAAGAATAAATAAAGAATTATTTCTTTCAATTGCAGTATATAAAAAAATATAGTAGTCCCTACTATAACAAGTGACCCAAAGGCAACAGAATTCAAGAGCTGGTCTTCCGTAAAAAGCTTAATATAGGAAAAATACTGGCGCACAGTGAAGGGAAACAGACACTGTAGAGTGTGGTAATACTGTACCCCTAAATATAAATATAAAAAGAGCAGTAAAAATACATTTCAATTAAAAATAGATTGGGGGGACTGGAGCAGTGGTGCAAGCAGTAGGGCCTCTGCCTTGCTCATGCTAACTTAGGACAGACCACAGTTTCATTCCCTGGTGTCCCATATGGTTCCTCATGCCAGAAGCAATTTCTGAGTGTATAGCCAAGAGTAACCTTTGAGTGTCACCGGCTGTGGCCCTCCGCCCCCCCCAAAAAACAATAAATATAAATAAATAAATAAATAAATAAGAGTAAATTAAGGGGTCAAAGTGATAGTAAAATAGATAAAGCACTTGTCTTGCACATGGCCAGCCAGGTTTCATCTCTGGCACCACAGATGGTCCCCCCAATCTTTGCTAGGAGTGAACCCTGAGTAAGGAGCCAGGAGTAAGCCCTGAGCACAGCTGGATGTGGTAACTTAAACAAATGAATAAATAAATGTTGTAATGCCTACTTCAAATTTGTTAAGAGGATAGTTTATCACAACAAAAACAAACCATGTAGTCTAATTTTATATTAATAATTAATATTTCTTTGAGAATATTTGCATCTTCTTAGAACCATACATGTCAAAGAAAATTATGGCATTCCTTAGAATTTCTTCTTAAATACTTTCAACCTTGATACTTTGCTGTTTTAACTCTACAAACTGCTATTAGTCATCTTGTATCTGAGTAGGTAGGATATGATGCATCGCCAATAAGGCTTTACACTCAGAATCTCCTTATCATTGATCATTTGTTTTAATGCATTTGTATCATAATCTTCTGGTAGATCTTTCCAAACCTCACTGATTTTCATAATAATTTGTAATTCAGTGTGTTCTTTCACATGCCTTTGTCCATATCTCTACATAGAGAATATTCATGATTTGTTAACTCTACACCTCAAAACCCTGTTCATGATTTAGTCCTGCCATCCATATTTGTAAAAGTTTCTTTGGTCAAGAGATAGTCAGCCTAATATTCAGTGCCTTCCTTTTCATTTGATAATAATATACTCCATTTTAAAAAGGCTTAAAAAGACTTTAAGCTATTTTTCTATTTTCATGTGCAAGCTAAAGAGCCAAAGATGATGTGAATTCATTCAAATATTTGGCACATTCTCTCAATAATAAAAGGCAACTGCCATTTCATTCTGCAATTCTATAAGTTCTTATGACTGTTGTCCACATTTCAGCATCACTGCCAACATGTGAGATAAAATCCCCCATAATAATTAGCTTATCAGATGCTGGAAATGCTGCAATGGGTTATCCAATTCCACTAGAATCTTTCCCATCAGAACTTGTTATGGTCATGTGGTAAAATTGAACCACAATAATATCTATGTCCCATCACTCTATTTATAAAGAACAGAGATTTCCACTCTGCCTACGCTCATAAAAGTTAAGTAGTTCTTTTCATGGAAATCCAGATGAAATCTCTTAAGCAACTTACCATCACAGTAAGCTAAAACTGGATAAAATTTCTGCATGAAAATTCAATGCTCGGAAGAATAATCTTTAACAAAATGAAACAAAGTGACACTCAGTCTACACTACTTACATTAATACATCTGGGTTTTCTGTTTTGTTTCACTCTATTACATAAACCTTCAGAGAAAACAGATGAAAGCTCAAATATTTTGTAACAGGTTCTCATTATTTATTATTAAAAAAAACTCAGACACAAATATTCTCACATACAAAATATCCATTTACTTAGGCTCTACTCTTTCTGTTATGTTTGTCAACATAACATGCATATCTTAAATTTTTTCATATGTAGTATCTTTTTTTTTTATTTTGGGCCACAGCCTGTGATGCTCAGGGGTTACTCCTGGCTATGTGCTCAGAAATTTCTCCTAGTTCGAGGGATCATATGGGATGCTGGGGGATTGAACCCAGGATTGTCCTAGATAGGCCACGTGCAAGGTAAACACCCTACCACTGTGCTATTGCTCTGGCTCCCATATGTATTATCTTAATTAAGCAAGTTTTATTTCCACTAATTTTTTGTTACTTTCTCTGCTCTGCTAGGCTAGACCTTGAACCATCCAGACCAGAAGTTCCCTGAAGGCCCTTTTTTAGAGGTGAGTTGTCTCCATCCATGAAGGGCAGAGCCAGAGGAGTTCGGTCGCTCAGATTAACTTCAAAGCCACACACATCTCCTTGGCAATGAACACTAGCACAACATGAAAAAAAATACCAAACTACAGAGAATGATGATGGCAACTATGATGACCTAAAAAGTCTCAATCACTTATTTAGTCTTTCAGATAAAAAGACTAGAGAAGAAATATGGAGAATGTTCATAGAATTCAAAAAAAGTATGGATTGGGTTGAACAAGCCACAAATAAGGATCAAGAGAATATGAAAATAAAAATCAGAAAACTTCAGACTGTATTTTCAGGTTTGAAAAATGTGGTAAGTGAAATAAAAATGTCCAGGGAAAGCCTCTCCAACTAGTAACAATAGTAGCTGAGGACCAAATAAGTGAGCTGGAAGATGAGATTCATAACAACTCCATACAACAGAAGAAATTTTAAAAAAAGCCTTAATGCAAACTATCAGACAATGGAAAAAATCCTCAAAGAATGTGAACAAACTAAAATAGAAGTCTTTGATAAACTCAACAGAAACAATATAAGAATCATTGGAGTCCAGAAACTCAGGAAGAAAATATACAGGAAGAATCAACAGTCAAGGACATCATTGCAGAAAAACTCCCAGAGATAAAAAGTGCATGCAACCAAATCCTGCATGCCCGAAGTGTGCCAGCTAAAAGAAACCCATAGAAGAGCACCCTAAGACACATCCTAGTCACAATGACAAATCCCACAGATAGTGATAGAACACCGAAAGCAGAAAGATCAAAAAGGGAAATTACATTCAAAGGAGCACCCTTAAGATTTACAGCAAACCTGTCACAAGAAATTCTCAAAACCAGAAGGCAGTGGTGGGATATAGTCACAAAACACAATGAAATGAATGCTTCGCCTAGAATATTGCACTCAGCCAGACTCACTTTCAGGTTTGAAGGATGTATACATAGCTTCATGGATAAATAGCAGCTCATAAATTTGACAGACTCAAAACCAGTCTTAAAAAAAAACTGAAAGGTCTTTTTTAACACAAGACAGACCAACAGACACACCAAACTTCTATACAAAGATGGCACTAAATCCCATGACAATTATATCTTTCAACATCAATGGACTAAATGCAACAGTCAAGAGACACATGAATGTTTAAGTAATACAAAATATTTTGTATTATATACCATGTTTCTTTATACATGCATTGGCAATATAAATACTTTTAGTGTTAAGTATTTGCCCCAGATGTAATTATTCAGTTTTTAAATAACCATATAATAAAAATAATAAAAAAAAACTCATAGTGGCAAAATAGATCAAAAAGCTGAATCCAACATTCTGCTGCTTACAAGAAACACACCTGGATAGTCAGAACAAACAGTCTCAAAATGTAAGTTTGAAGGAAAATCATTCAAGCACACAATGACTATAAAATGCTGAAGTGGCATATTAATATCAGATGACACAAACTTTAGACTTAGAAAAGTTATAAGGGACAAATATGGACATTTTGTAGTATATATATATATATATATATATATATATATATATATATATATCCATACACACAACAGGAAGAAATCACATTTCTAAACACATATGCATCCAATGAGGGACCAGCAAAATATTTAATACAAATGTTAACAAGTCTAAAAGAAGACATCAATAGCAACACAAAATAGTGGGATACCTGAAAACTGCCCTGTTACCCCTTGATATGTCAACCAGGCTGAAATCCAACAAGAATATACTGACTGTGAAAGGAGAAATGGAAGACAGTAGACTAGTAGATATATCTAGGGCACTCTAGCCCCAGAAAATTGTATACAAATTTTTCTCCAATGCTCAAGAATAGATTACATGCTAGCCCATAAAATATACCTCCATAAAATCAAGAGGATAGAAATTGTGAGAGCTACCTTCTCAGATCACAGTGTACTAAAATTAGAAGTCAACTACAAAGCAACACAGAAGAAAATCTTAACACCTGAAAATTAAACAGCTCACAGCTGAACAACCAGTAGAACAGGGATGAAATCAAAGAGGATATCAAAAGATTCCTGTAAACAAATGCAAATGATGACACAAATTATCAGAATTTGTGGGACACAGCAAAAGCGGTATGAAGAGGAAAATTTATAACTATGTAAGCACACATCAAGAAGAAAGAAGGGGCCTACATAAATAGCTTAATGACACAGTTTATAAAACTTGAAAAGGATTAACAAAATGAACCCAAAATAGCTAGATGGAAGGAAATAACAAGCTTAAAGCAGAAATCAATGAAGTGGAAATCCAAAACCAATCCAAAAGATCAACAAAAGCAAAAGTTGTTTCTTTGAAAAAAATAAACAAGATTGATAAACCAGTAGCAAAGCTCACAAAGAAAGGGAGAGCAAGAAACTTAATAAACTAGATTAGAAATAAACACGGGGAGGTTACTATAGATACTGCAGAAATTCAAAGAGTACTCAGAGACAACTTTGAGAAATTCTATGCCACAAAACAAGAGAACCTGGAAGAAATGGATAAACTCGAACTCTTACAATCTTCCAGAGTTGAATCAGGATGATCAAGTCTATCTAAACAGACCCTATTAAGTAAATTAAAATGATAATCAAAAGTCTTCCCCAAAACAAAAGCCCAGCCCCAGATGAATTGACTAAGGAATTCTTTCAAATCTTAGGAGGAACTACTACCAATTTTCCTCAGGCTCTTTCAGGAAATTGAAGAAACAAAAACATACCCAAGTAGTTTTTATGAAGCTAACATCAACCTGTTACCAAAACCTAATAGAGATACTGCAAAGAAAGAAAATTACAGACTAATACCCCAACAAAATCCTAGCAAATAGGATCTAACGCTCATCAAGAAGAACATACACCATGACCAAGTAGGTCGCATTCCAGGAATGCAAGGATAGTTTAATATACCTAAATCAATCAACACAATATCAACAAGAGAAAATAAAAACAATATGATCGTATCAATAGATTCAGAGAACTCATTTGATAAGGTTCAACAGCAATTCATAATAAAAACTCAACAAGAAGGGAATGGAGGGAACTTTTCTCAATATAGTCAGGCCATCTACCACAAGCCAATGCAAATATTATTTTCAATGGAGATAAACTAAAAACTTTTCCTTTAAAATATAGCACAAGACAACACTGCTCTATGGCAAGAAGAACTTGCCATAGAAATTAGGCAAGAAAAAGATATCAAAAGCATTCAGGTAGGAAAAGAAGTCAAGCTCTGACTGTTTGCAGATGATATAATACTATATCTAGAAAATCCTAAAGACTGCCAAAGAGCTTCTAGAAACAATAGATTCATATAGCAAATTGGCAGGCTACAAAATTAACACACAAAAATCAATGGCCTTCTTATACACAAATAATGATAAAGAAGAAATGGACATTATAAAAGCAATCCCGCTCACAGTGACACACACTCAAATACCTTGGAGTCAACTTAAAGAGGTGAAGGATCTATACAAAGAAAACTACAAAAACCTGCTTCAAGAAATAATAGAGGACACAAGGAAATGGAGACACATACCATGCTCATGTATTGGGAGGATTAACATCATTAAAAATATTACTCACCAAAGCATTGTACAGATTTAATTCAATTCATCTAAGAATACCCATGACAACTTTTAAAGAAGTGGATCAAACACTCCTGAAATTTATTTGGAACAATAAATACCCCAAAATAGATAAAGCAACCCTTAGGAAAAAGAAGATAGGAAGCATCATTTTCCCCAACTTTAAATTGTGCTACAAAGCAATAGTCATTAAAACACCAAGGTATTAGAATAAGGACAGATTCTCATAGAATGTTTCTCATATATACAACCAATTAATTTTTGTTAAATAGGCAAAAAATGCAAAATGGAGCAAGGAAAGCCTCTTCAACAAGTGGTGTTGGGATAACTAACTTGCCAGCTACAGGCAAAAAAGCAAACTCAGAACTCCATTTAACACCATGCACAAAGGTCAAATCCAAGTGGATTAAAGGCCTTGATATCAGACCCACACCAAGGTATATAGGAATATAGAAGAGCATGTAGGTAAAACACTCCATGATGTTGAGACAAAAAGCATTTTCAATGAGGAAACAGCACTCTCCAAACAAGTGGAAGCAGAGATAAACAGATGGGACTTTATTAAGCTGAGAAGCTTCTGCACCTCAAAGTAAATGATGACAATGATACAATGGCCACCCCCAGAATGGGAGAAACAATTCACTCAATACTCATTAGATAAGGAGCTAATATCTAAGATATACAAGTTACTGAAAGAATGTAGCAAGAAAAAAAAATCTAACCCCATCAAAAATGGAGAGAAGAAATGAACAGAAAATTCTTCAAAGAAGAAATACAGATGGCCAAAAGACACAAGAAAAAAAATGTTCCACGTCACTAATCATCAAGGAGAGACAAATAAAAACAGCAATGAGTTACCATCACACACCACAGAGACTGGCACACATCACAAAGAACAAGAACAATCAGTGCTGACAGGGATGTGGAGAGAAACTAACTCTCATTCACTGCTAGTTAGAGTGCCATCTAGTTCAGCCTTTATGGAAAACAATATGGAGATTCCTCAAAAAACGGGAAATTGAGCTCCCATATGATCCAGCTTTACCATTCCTAGAGATATACCCTAGGAACACAAAAACGCAAAATCAAAAATGCCTTCTGCACACCTATATTCATTGCAGTGCTATTTACAATAGCCAAAATCTGGGAACAACCCAGATGCCCAACAACAGATGAGTGGCTAAAGAAACCGTGTTACATTTACACAATGAAATATTATGCAGCCATGGGAAAAATGAAGTCATGAAATTTTCCTTTACATGGATGGACGTGAAAACTATTATGCTGAGTGAAATAGGTCAGTGGGAGAGAGAGCTAGACACATAATAGTCTCACTCATCTATGGAATTTAATAAAATAAGACATTAATGTAATAATACACAGAAACAATAGAGATGAGGGCTGAAGCACTGGCCCACAATATGAAGCTTAACACAAAGAATGGTGAGTTCAGTTAGAGAAATAACTACACTGACAAATATCATGACAATGAGAGTGAGTGAGAGAAATAGAAATGCTCTCTGGAATACAGACAAGGGGTAGAGAAGGAGGGAGTTGGGTAACATTGGTGGTGGGAATGTTGCACTGGTGAAGAAGAGTGTTTTTGTTTTTTTTTTTTAAATAACTAAAACCCAACCACAAACTTCTTTGTAATCATGGTGCTTAAATAAAGATATTTAAAAAAATAACGAGTCTTATTTACATCAGTTATTCAGTTATATAATCTGCTACTAAGATTTCTATAATTACATAAGTTCATTGTTGAAGAGGGAACGATACTACTGATTCTGTGGTCAGTATCACTTTTGGCTGTATTCAAGGGACCATGTGCAGCGCCAAAGATAAAACAGGCAAGACAAGTACCATGACCTTTGTACTGTCTCTCTGGCTCCTAATTATATAAATTTAATGTTTAAATCTTTCTGAAATATTGGTGTTCCAAAAACTTGTGTTGGGGAGAGACATAACAATGACTGACTGGCATTTCTATAAATAACATTCTAATTATCTGCATAAAACTTAAAATTTCATGTAATAATTTAAGAAATTTATTGAATGCTGTTATAATATCAAATAATGATTTTTTCTTTTGACAGCATGACCTGAATACCATGCTTCCTTACATGTTCTGCCAATTTTAGGGACAAATAACTCTTGTATCAATATAGTGTATCACTAGTTGCTGTCCAAAAGTGCTGAAGAATAAGGTTTTCATCCTTAATATTAAGATGATATTGCATTCTTCAGATTTGGAGACAGATTATGGAAAAGTTGTGAAATTACTCCCACCTTGATGCTCTCTAGATTGTGGTGCAGGTTCATTACAACAGGTATATAATGGTATATAATGACTTCTTTCATTTTAATGACTACTCATTACAGGTAATACATTAATCTAAAAGTTATGTCAATAAAATCTTACTATAAAATAGTTAAAGTAGATGGAAGTTCTCATTGAAAAAGAAAATTATGCACAGACTAAGGCACTGAACAACTTCTAGATCTTCAATTAACTTTGAATCTTTATGGCAAGAAATAAATACCTGTAGCAAACCAAAGTATTCAGGTTTTTAAGGATAAATAGGTGGAACTTTCAAAAATTAATAAGTTTCAAAATAACTACACAGAGTAATCATAACTACTTTATGATTCTCTTCGGCAACACCAATCTGAATAAACATCAGGTATGCCTGTTTGGGGGCTTTTTGGAGCAAGTAAAGATACCTTTGCCCCCACCAATCCTCCTTCTTCCAGTAGGCCTGGCATCTGAGTACACAGTCCTAAAAGTCCTAGTATCAGTAATAATGCTTTGAATTTCCTGACAGCTTCATTTATTTTATGCTGTCATTTCTATAGGAACACACCACTTTAACAGAATGGACAGCTAACAATAAGAGCTTATTAAATCTCTACCATTGTACTAAATACTTCATTGCAGATACAATAATTGTCACAAATGTGCTTGCTACTGTACTTATTTTTGTTGTTGTTTTAAGGCCACACCCAGTGATGCTCAGGGTTACTCCTGTCTATGCGCTCAGAAATTGCTCCTGGCTTATGGGACTATATGAGACGACGAGGAATCCAACTGCAGTCCGTCCTGGGTCAGCTTCCTGCAAAGCAAATGCTTACCACTACACCACTGCTCTGGCCCCCTTTCTTTTCTTTTCTTTTCTTTCTTTCTTTCTTTCTTTCTTTCTTTCTTTCTTTCTTTCTTTCTTTTCTTTTCTTTCTTTCTTCTTTCTTTCTTTCTTTCTTTCTTTCTTTCTTTCTTTCTTTCTTTCTTTCTTTCTTCTTTCTTTTTTCTTTCTTTCTTTCTTTCTTTCTTTCTTTCTTTCTTTCTTTCTTTCTTTCTTTCTTTCTTTCTTCTTTCTTTCTTTCTTTTTCTTTCTTCTTTCTTTCTCTTTCTTCCTTTCTTTTCTTTCTTCTTTCTTTTTTTTCTTTCTTTCTTTCTTTCTTTCTTCTTTCTTTCTTTCTTCTTTCTTTCTTTCTTTCTTTCTTTCTTTCTTTCTTCTTTCTTTCTTTTTCTTTTCTTCTTCTTTCTTCTCTTTTTCTTTTTCTTTTTCTTTTCTTTCTATTTCTTCTTCTCCTTCCTTCCTTCTTCCTTCCTTCCTTTCTTTTTCTTTCTTCTTTCTTTCTTTTTCTTTCTTTCTTTCTCTTTCTTTTTCTTTTTTTCTTTCTTTTTCTTTCTTTTTCTTTCTTTCTTATTCTTTCTTTCTTTTTTCTTTCTTTCTTTCTTATTCTTTTTTTCTTCTTTCTTTCTTTCTTTTTTTTTTCTTTCTTTCTTTCTTCCTTCCTTCCTTCTTTTTTCTTTCTCTTTCTCTTTCTCTTTCTTTTTCTTTTTCTTTTTCTTTTTCTTTCTTTGTTCTTTTTTCTTTTTTCTTTTTTCTTTTTTCTTTTTTCTTTTTTCTTTTTTCTTTTTTCTTTTTTCTTTTTCTTTTTCTTTTTCTTTCTTTTTCTTTTTCTTTTTCTTTTTCTTTTTCTTTTTCTTTTTCTTTTTTCTTTCTTTCTTTCTTCTTTCTTTTTTCTTTTTTCTTTCTTCTCTTTCTTATTCTTTCTTTCTTTTTTCTTTTTTCTTTCTGTCTTTCCTTTTTCTTTCTTTCTTATTCTTTCTTTCTCTCCTCTCATTTCTTTCTTTCTTTCAAACTTTCTTCTCTTCCATTTTATTTTTTATTTTTGTTTTTATTTTTCAATGACTTTGCTTTCACTTATTGGAAACAAATATATTGTGATCAACTATGTCAACTGTGTGATGCATTTTCTTTAAATATAGTTTTAAAATTCAAAACAATCAATATTTGACCTAAATTAACTTTTGTCCCAGGACATCTTTTGTTTGTCTGCAAAAGATAGAATTGATTATATGCTTAATTTTACAGATTTTAAATATGGTGTAATGATTTCAGGATGCCCTGACCAACTGAACAAGCGAAATTGCCTAGAAATAATCTAGATACTACACAGCCCTTTCAACATGGCACTGTAAAATCAGGGCAATGAACTGACTAGCACTACAAATGAAGTTAATGAAAAACACATTAGTCAGGCTTATCTCAGGGTGTTAACTTATGACATAAGTGTTGTGTGCTTGTACATTATATATGTATTATTATATGTAATAAGAATATACAATATAAAAATATGCTCCTCATCACTAATCATCAGGGAGATGCAAATCAAAACAATGATGAGATACCACCTCACACTGCAGAGATTGGCGCACATCACAAATAATGAGAACAATCTTTGCTGGCGGGGATGTGGAGAGAAAGGAACTCTTATCCACTGCTGGTGGGAATGCCGCCTAGTACAGCCTCTATGGAAAACGATAAGGAGATTCCTTCAAAATCTGGAACTTGAGCGCCCATTCGACCCAGCTATTCCACTCCTAGGGATATACCCTAAGAACACAAGAATACAATACAAAAACCCCTTCCTCACACCTATATTTATTGCAGCACTATTCACAATAGCCAGGCTCTGGAAACAACCAAGATGCCCTTCAACAGACGAATGGCTAAAGAAACTGTGGTACATATACACAATGGAATATTATGCAGCCATCAGGAGAGATGAAGTCATGAAATTTTCCTATACATGGATGTACATGGAATCTATCATGCTGAGTGAAATAAGTCAGAGGGAGAGAGAGAGAGACGCAGAATAGTCTCACTCATCTATGGTTTTTAAGAAAAATAAGTCATTTTTGTAACAATCCTCAGGGACAATGAGAGGAGGGCTGGAACACCAGCTCACTCCATGAAGCTCACCACAAAGAGTACAACTATAGAAATAACTACACAGAGAACTACCATAATCATGTGAATGAATGAGGCAACTGGAAAGCCTGTCTGGAGTACAGGTGGGGGTGGGGTGGGATGGAGGGAGATTTGGGAGATTGGTAGTGGGAATGTTGCACTGGTGAAGGGGGTGTTCTTTACATGACTAAAACCTAATCACAATCATTTATGTAATCAAGATGTTCAAATAAAGAAGAAAAAATAAAAAAGAATATACAATAAGATATAAAAGATAATATATAATACCTAGAACTAATAACAATTTCTGGCATCACATACAATTGTGAAGCCTTAATATTGTCATAATCAAAGAATAAAAACTTACTTATCCTCTATAATCCTTATTTCTTTATCCATAAATTTGTAAAGAAGATAGCAACTAACCAATATGATTTAGTTTATTTTTTAAAAATAAGATAAATACTGAATTTAGTGCTTACTTAAAACAAAGTAAAAGCGTAAAAGCTCAATACATATGGTGGTCAGATAATGCTGATAATTAATTATTGTTATTACTTTTGTAATAATTATTAAAATTAATTATTTTTATTACACTACCCTTTTCAGCAATTCTAGGAAATTCCAAAATAATCTTAAGTAATTTTCACTTTCAATTTCCCAGCTGCTCTGGAAAAAAATTCTCTTTTAGAATTAATGTCTTACTTTTCCAACATGAAATTACCATTAAAGCTCTGGCACTGTAGATAGGGTCACTAACAGTTTAGAAAAGAAATAAAAGGGGCCAGAGCAGTGGTGCAGTGGTAGGGCGTTCACCTTGCACAGGGCTGACCTAAGACAGACCACGATTCAATCCCCTGGCATCCCATATGGTCCCCCAGCCAGGAGCGATTTCTGAGTGCGGATCTAGAAGTAACCCCTGAGCATCACGGTGTGTGGCCTCTCCCTCAAAAAAATGATCTTAAGAGTCACAGGATTCTTCATTTAAAAAATACTTTCTGGGGCCAGAACAGTGGCATGGAGTAGTAAGGCATCTGCCTTGCTGACATTAGCTTAGGACAGACCACAGTTTGATCCCTGGGCATCCCATATGGTCCCCCAAGCCAGGAGCAATTTCTGAGCACATAGCCAAGAGTAAACTCTGAGTGTCACCTGGTATGCCCCCCCCAAAAAAATACTTTTTATAAGGAAAAATATTATATAAATTTTCAAAACATATTCTACTGAATAGTAATATATAAGTAATAACTAGATAAATTAACTTGTAAAAATATTGGCAGTCATATTAATATATTGTATAAGTAATCTTAAATGATAAGGATCATAGGGTTTTAAACTTATATAGAAACTACTCCATTTAAGTGCTCACTTCGGCAGCACATATACTAAAATTGGAATGATACAAAGAAGATTAGCATGGCCCCTGCACAAGGATGACAGGCAAATTCGTGAAGTGTCCCATATTTAAAAAAAAAAACAAACAAAAAAACTTCTCCACTTAAAACTTATTCAGAAGTAGTTGGATAACCTGACAACAAAAAAGTGACAATACATCTAATATAATTTATTATATTAAATAAAAACTATTGACCTCAGGTAAAACTATGCCTGCATTGGCCATCACTTATTAGCCTCTTGTATACCTTCTAGAAAATATTAAAACAGGGTAAAATAGAAACCATTTGTATTTAAACTTCTCATTCTCCTTTTAAGTTTGTTCTATAAATTATACATTCATTATAAATTTGTGTAATATAGTAGTACATGATTTCCTTTCCTTGGTAAAGAGGAAAATAACTGTCCCTTGGCAAACTACCATATTGTATAAACTTGCCACTGAGCTATTTTGCATCTCATTGTACAGTCTTAGAGTGTACTATGTGAAGTGATTTGCTATTAACAACTACTGAGTATCCCTACTAAATAGTGAATTAAAACCTGAAAAAATAAAGTAACTAAATTACTGTATTTATTAGCTAATTACTTAGTTAATTAATAATATGAATACTTAATACTAATATTTAAGTTAGTATTATGTAGATCTTTGTTTGCTGTTAACGGAGGAGGTGTTGAACATCTACAAACAGAACTGTTAGTTACTAATGTACTATTTATAGGTTATGTAAGTTATGTAAGTACATGATGAAATTGTACTGTAGGCAATTCATCTCAATTCATTTTAATAGTAAACACATTTTTCTTAGAATTACAATATCTAATACATACAAGGTACTGACAGACTTAACAAAAAAATTAACCCCATCAAAAATTGGGGAGAAAGGAGCTGGAGAGATAGCATGGAGGTAAGGCATTTGCCTTGCATGCAAAAGGACTGTGGTTTGAATCCCAGCATCCCATATGGTCCCCCGAGCCTGCCAGGAGTGATTTCTGAGCTTAGAGCCAGGAGTAACCCCTGAGCGCTGCCAGGTGTGACCCAAAAACAAACAACAACAAAAATTGGGGAGAAGAAATGAACAGACAAGTCCTCAAAGAAATACAGATGGCCAAAAAGCACAAGAAAAAAATGCTCCACATCACTAATCCTCAGGGAGATGCAAGTCAAAATAACAATGAAGTACCATCTCATGCCACAGAGACTGGCACACATCACAAAGACCAAGAACAATCAGTGCTGGTGGGAATGTGGAGAGAAAGAAACTCTCATTCACTGCTGGTGGGAATACCATCTAGCCCAGCCTTAATGGAAAACGATATAGAGATTCCTTGAAAAACTAGAAATGGAACTCCCATATGATCCAGCTATACCTATACTCCTAAGGATATACCTTAGGAACACAAAAACACAACACAAAAATGCTCTTTGCACACCTATGTTTATTGCAGCTCTATTAATAATAGCCAGAATCTGAAAACAACCCAGATGCCCAACAACAGATGAGTGGCTAAAGAATCTGTGATATATTTACACAAGGGAATACTATTCAACTGTCAGGAAAATAAGTCATGAAATTTTGCTTTACCTGAATGGATATGGAAACTATTATGCTGAGTGAAATGAGTCAGAGGGAAAGAGCTAGACACATAATAGTCTTACTCATCTGTAGTATTTAAGAAAAATAAAAGATAGTATGGTAATAATACCTTAGAGATGAGGTTTGACAGGACCAGTCCATAATATGAAGCTTACCACAAAGACTGGTGAGCATGAAAAAGTCTTAGAGACATTATTTCAAAGACTAAGTATCTTAACATTAAAAAGAAATCTCTAGAGACTTCCACCAGAAAAAAAAATCCAACAAAATTACATCTGCAATCTTACATTTCCCCATTAGAAACCTTCAACTGCTTTGAAGTCTGCAATCTTATCAAGGTTTCAATTGTAAGCTATAAAGAAAAGCACTGCCCATGGATACAGGGAGAAGTCTACACTCTAAGTGACCAAATCATAATCTATTATGCTGTTTGCATAAATTCTATGCCACCATTCTGAACAACCTTAAATAAAAACAATTGACCTTAGGTAAAACTATGCCTGCATTGACCATCACTTATTAGCCTCTTGTATACCTTCTAGAAAATATTAAAACAGGGTAAAATAGACCATTTGTATTTAAACTTCTCATTCTCCTTTTAAGTTTGTTCTATAAATTATACATTCATTATAAATTCGTGTAATATAGTAGTACATGGTTTTCTTTCCTTGGTAAAAAGGAAAATAACTGTCCCTTGGCAAACTACTGTATTGTATAAACTTGCCACTGAGCTATTTTGCATCTCATTGTACAGTCTGATTTGCCAATAGCTAATTACAACCATCATTGATTTACTCCATTCTCACAGCGTTAAAATAATAAAATAAAGAGTCTGATGGCATCACATATATGGAACTCATTATTATAGAAGTAGATATCACATTGTTGCACTCCCCTATTCACATGTGTGCACTTATTTCTGCAGACTTTCACGCCTGAAATGAATTTACTGGAAATCTAGTTTCTACTATATGTTAAGCCTACAATTCAAGAACAGCCACGCCAAGGACATAGTGTTCCATCTTTACAATCAAATACAGATTTCCCATTAAAAGGAAAATTTTCTATTTCAAAAGAGTTAATAGTGTGGTCCCTCAAAAATAACTCCAGATGGAAAATTTTTAGGACTTAAAATATTCTGCAATATTAAATACTTTTGTTTGATTGAAATTTGTATAAAATTTGAGTCACTAGATATATTGCATCAACATTTTTCTTTAAAAGATAGGTTGTAGTTAGGAGTACTATCCTATTTTCTGATATTAATTGTTGCAGCTATTTTTGTACTTATGCAAGATGACTTCACTCTTACTGAAATATTTTCAGTGATCATTTACGCAAGACATGGTCATATTTCCTCAACTGTTTTGCTAGTTTCTGTACCAAGTTGGCAATCTTTTCTCACTAATTGCAACCCAACCCTTTTTTCTCTTTCAACTCTATTTAAATTAAAAATAAACTTCATTAAGTATAATGGTTTATTACGTCAAGAAGGGGGACAAATTCCAATATAACAGTGATTAAGTGTTCAGCCTTTAACTAAAAATTACTATTTCCAAAATAAACACTACTGAAAAAATATTTCCCAATAGTCTATAGATAGCTCATGGACTACAGAAGAGCAAAGCATTGATTTTTCTCCATATCATATTTCACAGAAAATATCTCCAAGTCATTAGTAGAGATTAAGTATAAATATTGTCTATGATACTTAAGTCATTGAATGAACACTTGAAATCTCTAGCTCCAGCTTCTGGAATCACATGATCATAAAGCAGGTTTGTTACTAATAGATGACTCTGTTTACAATCAGTCCCATAAACCCTATAATTAAAGAAAACACAAGCTTGATAACTAAAATACAAATGAGGTGAATTGGGAGAGATGGAAATTAAAAATCAAACTATGTAGGGCTATAGCAACAGTACAGTGGGTAGAGTGGTTGCCATGAACATGATTGAGGCCCAAGCATCCTATATGGTCCCCAATGAGCACAAAGCCGGGAGTAACCACGGAGAACAACTGGATGTGGCTTCCACTTCTCCCTCCTTTAAAAATATAGGAAATAAACCTACTAACATTTTAACATATTTTAGTCACCTAAATGAATAGATCTATATCTTATATGTTTAACATACATTAAAATGTAGATGTGCCATTGTATCTTTAGCCACTCATCTATTGTCAGGCCTCTGCATTGTTTCCAGATTATGGCTATTGTAAATAGAGCTATGACAAACATAGGAATGCAGAGAACTTTTCTGCATGGTTAATAACAGAAATTCTTTGATGAATGATCATGAAATACACACTATGAAATACTATGCAGCTGTTAGGAAAAATGAAGTCATGACAGTTGCTTATACATGGATAGATATGGAGATTATTATACTAAGTGAAATGAGTCAGAGAGAGAGGGAGAGACAAATACTCTCATTAATTTGTGGGGGTATAAGAAAAATAATCGATAGTGTGATGATAATAATACCCAGAGACAATAGAGATATGGATCAGGAGGATCAGTCAATGGTAGGAAGCTTGCCAAAAAAAGAGTAGTGAATATAGTTAGGGTAGTGAATGTTCCTCTGTGACAGTGATGGTTGGAACTGATCACTCTGGACAAGAACTGAGTGCTGAAAAAAATAAAGCTTTATGCATGATACCCTTAATTAGCAAAGTACAAACCATAGTGTCAAAAAGTAAAGAGAGTAAGAGAGAGCAAGAGAGAGAGAGAGACAGAGACAGAGACAGAGACAGAGAGAGAGACAGAGAGAGAGACAGAGAGAGAGACAGAGAGAGAGAAGCAAGAGAAGAAAAATGTATGCTCAGAGACAAGCAGGGGAGAAGGCATGGGGTGGGTGAAAGGAAAACTATGGACCCTGGAGATGGGAAATGTGCACTGGTGAAGGTTGTTGTATATTGTATGACTTTAACTCAATCGTGAACAATTTATCTGTGGGGAAAAAACCTATATTATGAACAACCTTGTAACTAAGTTTTCTTTATATAGTGTATAATAAAAGAAGAAACGGGCTGGAGAGATAGCATGGAGGTAAGGAGTTTGCCTTGCATGCAGAAAGACGGTGGTGGGAATCCTGACATCCCATATGGTCCGCTGTGCGAACTGGGAACATTGGTAGTGGGAAATGTGCACTGTACTGCAAGCCAAAGTGTCTAAGAGAGAGAGAGAGAGAGAGAGAGAGAGACAGAGACAGAGACAGAGACAGAGAGAGAGAGACAGAGAGAGAGAGACAGAGAGAGAGAAGCAAGAGAAGAAAAATGTATGCTCAGAGACAAGCAGGGGAGAAGGCATGGGGTGGGTGAAAGGAAAACTATGGACCCTGGAGATGGGAAATGTGCACTGGTGAAGGTTGTTGTATATTGTATGACTTTAACTCAATCGTGAACAATTTATCTGTGGGGAAAAAACCTATATTATGAACAACCTTGTAACTAAGTTTCCTTTATATAGTGTATAATAAAAGAAGAAACGGGCTGAAGAGATAGCATGGAGGTAAGGAGTTTGCCTTGCATGCAGAAAGACGGTGGTGGGAATCCTGACATCCCATATGGTCCGCTGTGCCTGCCAGGAGCGATTTCTGAGCATAGAGCCAGGAGTAAACCCTGAGTGCTGCTGGGTGCGAACCAAAAACCAAAAAAAAAAAAAAAAAAAAAAAAAAAAAAAACCAACAACAAACAAACAACAACAACAACAACGGAAAAACAAAAGAAGAAACAAAAGTTCATGTCATGTTTATTATACAGTGTTTTAGGAATTTAAAAATGAGCTATTTACTGGGCTTTATTTGTCATATGTAAGCGGTAGTTTGGGTCCGTTCATACCTGGCATATTCACACTCTGAGGTCCCTACTGCCAATGGTCAGGGTCCATGCAGTGTTGGGACTGAACCCTGGCCTCCCCTCCCATATGCCAAGCATGCACTAAGCCCTTTGAGCTCTCTACAACTCTGTGTTTAATTTTTGTAAGGATACTCACTATGACAGTATGAGTCATTATTTTTAAACATAGCTAGAATCTTTTTTTTTAATGCTCTTTAATTTAGAAGAACTTGAGTCCTAAATCTTGTTAGTTGGAATTGCTATGACGAAAGTGATGTCTTATGAGATGATGTGACTTTTAGGCTTTGTTTCAGTTCCTTCAAATTCATTTGAATTTAAAACAAGTTTTAGAAAATAATTGTTTAAGTCCATCAATGTTATGGATAATGTGTAAGTAATACAGATTTCATCCGTTTCAAGTAAAAGGTTATGCTGTTACAAGTATAGTTTGTGTGTATATTAATAATTCTAAATTGTTATTTAGTATTTGACTACCGTATTTGTGAAAAATAAAAAAAAAGGTGTTGCATTTACCTGTAAACCCTTGAACAGTTTTCTCTACTAGAAATGGGGGTGATGTGGGGTTTGACACTAATACGTAAACTTGCTTTCCTTGTAAATTGTTTATTTCATCAATTTTGGTAAACTTTATATTTCCATAGCATACTACTGAACACAATTTAAAAATTAAACTATTGCTTAGGTCTAATTGTAATGTAAAAAAAGCAGTGTATAAATAAAAAAGAAAAAATAATATAAAAAGGAAAAAATAAATTTGCTATTAGAATATAAAAAAGATGAGAACCAAAATGAAAAAGCTAAAATCATAAATTACTGAAATAAAGAACATGGTAGGTTATAACAAAACTCAATAAAAATTCTGGGCAATAGCAGCTGAGAAAAAGATTGAGGAACTTCAAGATGAGATAGATTAAACATCTAGTAAACAACAGAAGATGAAAAAAGGCAGAAAATAAATTAACAGCACACAAGGAAACCATGGGATGAAAACAAGAGGAACAATATAAGAATCATCAGGAACCTTGGAGAACATAAAGAACCAGTAGTTAAAAAGAATGCATAGATGAGGGTTTGGGGAGTATTAGGGGGTGCTGGGTGAAAGGGGAGAAGAAAAAAAAAGCATAGATAAAAATTTCCCAGAGTTGAATACAGGCAACCTATAGTGTGTATGTGTTGCCACTTCTAAAATAAAAGCAAAGCAAAAATCACATATGGGATGAAAAAGAAATATAATAAGGGAATAATAAATGGTCAAAGTCATTAGAACTGAAGACTCTGTCTATAGATCTAAGCTTATATGGCAGGGGGTAATTAGCTGAGTCATTGGTAGTGGGATCAGGCCTCTCTGGTAATAGATGTGGTGCTGGACCAATGTAATCATGAATTGTATAATTAAATGTATTATAAACTTAGTATTTGTCTTTTATTGAGATATCAGTTGTACATTAGTGATAAAATGTACTGGTAGTCACAAAAGCCAGAGCAGTGGCTCTAAAAGTAAGGCATCTGCCTCGCAAGTACTAGCCTAGGATGGACTATGGTTCAATCCCCCAGCATCCCATATGGTCCCCCCAAGCCAGGAGTGACTTCTGAACTCATAGCCAGGAGTAGCCCCTGAGTGTCAACGGGTGTAGACCCCCCAATATATATATATATATATATACATATATATATATATATATAAATTATTTATTTAACTTTTATTATACTTGTAATAAGTGTTCTCATACTGTAACTAAGAATTTTCAAGCAAAAATCTACTAAATATACATCCAAGTAAACTATTTTAATGTATTGAATTCAAATATTAAACTCAAGTAGTCTATAACAACTCTCAGTTTAGTATACTAAGCTCTTTTTGAGCCTTCCTCTTATCTAACAGAAGTTTACATCTTCTTCATCACAAAGTTCAATATTATAAAATTCAGGAAAACAATCTCCAGATATAAACAAATTTTAAGAATAAATAAGCTTTAATGGGTAGCCCAAAATCTCTCACTAGATGAGGAGAAAAATACAAATGCAACAGCATAAGTGGTGCAAACCAATAAAGATTATATTTACTATAAACTCTAATAAAGGACAATAGGAAAGTGCTGATGTGGATCAGAGATAACAACCAATTGAAAAGCTCTTATTGTTAGTAAAAAGTCAATAAATGTCAAATTGTGTAACTATAATAACAAATAAATGAACATCGAAAATTTGCAATTTTTCAAAAAGAAAATCAAAGTAAACTTTCAACTATTAATAACTTGAACTTCTCAAAGGGATTGTTCAGTTTTAGATTGCTACTGTTATTGTTGATGATATTATTATTAGTACTGTTGTTTAAAAAACAGTATGACGTGTTTTCTCCATTAAGAAAAAATTTCATGTTTTTATTTCTTATTCTTTCTGGTAAATACTCCACCAAATTTCTTTATTGATTTATTTTGTTTCCTAAATTATATAATAAGTCTTATTTTTTTATTATTTCTTCTCTTGCTCACTAATATTTCTACATTAATAACAACAAGCAAGATAGTTACAGTTAACACATATTGAATGGTAAGTGTAGTTAGGAATTTCTTTTCAACCCAATCAGTCCTCTGAAAAACCTTTTGTGGTAGGTAGATTTTATCATTGTCCCTATTGAAGAGATAAAGAAACCAAAGCACAATTTAGGTATATCAAAAGGTAACATAGCTACTTTGTTAAAATTAAAATTAAGTAATAAAAGAATAACACAAAGTTAATTATTTTCTTTATGATATATGGGTAGATGATATTTTAAAATTCAGTTATTATTTTCACAGATAGAAAAATCCAATAACTAACAATATTGAATAAACTTAAAATTAACTCAAAATGCAAAATTTCTTATGAATACCTTGAAAGAAAATAGGGACATCTAATTTTAGAAACTATATCTATTGATACAGTGCCCACAATAAAAATTAATTGAGTGTCACAGCTAGTATGAGAATAGTTTAAGAAACCTCAATTTTTCTCAGGGACCAAAAAAAAAATTCTACTCTGCTAGGTTCCTCTAGTAATGTCAAGAGCAACTTTGTTGGTAAACAGATGAGTAGGTGATATCTATCTGAAAGTCAATAAACACAGCCTGATTAAAGATTACTCTTAGAAATACTTCACTCTCTTGGAAGTTAATCTCTGAAATAAAATTGTGAAAGAAGATGCCAAGTTATCTTCCAGAAAATTTTATGAAGAGATTAGAGTAAGCTTGGTAGGAATGACAGAATCCAAGAAAATTCAGACTCACAAGAGATGATTCTGTATAGAGATATACTCACGAAGACAAAGAATGGAGAAAAAGCAACAATCTTTGAGGCAAGAACACTTAAAAAAATGTTTAACTCGCTTGGGGCCAGAGAGGTAGCACTAGAGGTAAGGTGTCTGCCTTGCAAGCCCTAGCCAAGGAAGGACCTCCCAAGCCAGGGGCAATTTCTGAGCGCTTAGCCAGGAGTTACCCCTGAGCATCAAACTGGTGTTGCCCCCCCCCCTGCAAAAAAAAAGTTTAACTCTCTTAATTAAGATTCTTTAGATAGCTAAATAAAATATGAAATGAATACGTGAAACATATACCCAAGTAAATTTGAAGTTTTTGATAACATACAAATGTACACTATATATATATATATATATCTCAGAGTATGCACCAAGTTTATATCATAATGAGCTATACCTAAATAAAGTAACAGAGAAGATGAATCTAACACAATATATTTAATGCACTAAAAGGCACTAAAATAAAGATTAAAAAATGTAAAAAAAAATGGAGCAAAAGAAAAGTGTATATTTAAATACAACAGCATAGAAAATTAGATTTAAAGTAGTGATCTAAGGCTGGAATAATAGTACAGTGAATAGGGTACTTGCTTTGCATATGACCAACTTGGGTTCAATCCCAGCACCCATATAGTCTTCAAACTTTGGCTAAGTTACTGTCTCTGAGTGTAGAGCCAGTAGTAAGCCTTGAGAACTCTCAAATGAGACAAGAGGGTATAACACTAAAATGTATAAGCCTTACAGAGAACTATCAACACTGATAAGTCAAATTAGCAAGATAGCAGCATTCAGGGTTAGTGTAGAAAATTAATTATATTTTAATATAACAATCTAAAAACAAATATTAGAAAAATAAAATTGACTATACACAAATAATAATAATAGCATATAAAATTTTGGATTATTTAAGAATAATTTATAATATATGAAAGCCCTAAATACTACATCTAAATATATGAAAGATCTAAAGTTGCAAAACTTACTAAAGTTATATAAGCCTAATTAATGGAGAAATATACTATATTCATGAAATAAAATACTGAATATTATTAAGGCATCAGTTAAATGTATCTGTACATCATTGTTACACTCTTTATGGTTTACTACACTCAGTACGATACCCTCCAGTTCCATCTATGTACTGGCAAATTTCATGATCTCATCCTTTCTTATATATGGTAGTATTCTATTCTACTCTATATATACAAAGAATATCCAATATCTGTTCTAGGACACTTGAGTCATTTCTAGATGTTGGCTGTTGTCAATAGTGTTGTAAATAAAATCTGTGTGCTGTCTTTTTTGAGGACAATTTTTGGCCCTTAGGTCGATGCCCAGATGTAGAAATACAGGGTCATATACAGCTCAATGCCCAGTTTTTTTTAAATGTGGCCTTAAGGAAAACAATTACTGAAACAATTGACATTCCCACCAGCAGTTGATAATGGTTCCTTTATTTCATATCAATGCCCAAACTAATTCTTTTTATTCTTTATGATGTATCCAGTCTGATTGTTGTGAAAGGATATTTTATTCTTGACTTACATTTACCTGATGAGCAGTGATGCAGAACTTTTCATGTACCTTTCAGCTGTTTGCATTTTTTCTTTGAGTAAGCTTTTGCTTTAAAAAAAATCCTGACCCTTACTTTATACCATACACAAAAATTAGGTCTAAAAAATTGATCAGAGGGCCAGAGAGATAGCATGGAGGTAGGGCATTTGCCTTGCATGCAGAAGGACAGTGGTTTGAATCCCAGCATCCCATATGGTCCCCTTAGCCTGTCAGGAGCAATTTCTGAGTTTAGAGCCAGGAGTAACCCCATACCGCTGCCAGGTGTGACCCAATAACCACAAAAAAAAAAAAAATTGATCAGATTTTAGAAGGCAGGCAAGTAGGAAGAACTTGTGTTTCTATCCTCCTGCAATCACAGAAAAATCTGTATCAAAATTTGGATTAATCTGCATGGAAATGTTGCTGAAATCCCCCAAAATAAGGCTTTCTCAGTAAAGAAAAGATGAAGCAGCCCCAGATGAACTGGGGACAAATGTATATCCTTGCTATGAAATCAGCCATACTACAATAAAATAAACTGTGGTCAGAGATGTCTAGGTGCAGAAATTTACCCTAAGAAACTGGTATGGCAGATTACACCAAATATCTTGCACTCCAATTTTACAATCCTAGAGTTATTTACAATACTTGGGTGGAAGGCAAGAAATTATATGGGTCAAAAATCACCGGAAAATATCACCTTGGTGTTCTCTTGTAATTTGGCTAGTAGACCCAACTGACAACCTCTTCTGTATAACAAGTCTTGAGAACAAATTCTAACAGTGAATTCCACCACCCAAAATCATAAATGAGCTCAGATGGGTAGGAAGATAAGAAATTTCATTCATATCTAGCAACAGACCTGATTCCTCCTAGTTTGTAGCTGACCACAGACATGCACTGTGCTTATTTCCAAAGGCACCTACAGACCTCCCAAAGCAGTCAATAATCAAGGGGACCTTCATTGCCTATTGTGTTCTCACTTGGATCTGTAGTTCACATGACTGAAACCTTGGCCTCCGTATACATCCATATCCCCAACAAATTCCACGATAGTGGGATAATGGCAAGGCAACATGGATGCTGCCAATCATGGGTAAAATGGGTAAATTTGAACCGAAAGTTCGTATTCACACACTTTTATTTATTTTTTTTGTTTTTGTTTTTGGACCACACCTGGCTGTGCTAAGGGGTTACTCCTGGCTATCTGCCAGAAATAGCTCCTGGCAGGCATGGGGGACCATATGGGATGCCGGGATTTGAACCAAACACCACTGTACTATATCTCTGGACCCACACTTTTTTTTAACATAATTTTTATTTTGACCATATTGACTTACATATCTTTCACAGTAATATTTTAGGTACACATTAACATTGAATCAGGGGAATTCCCATCACCAAATTTGTCCTCCCTCAACCCCAGTTCCCATCCTGCACCCTATACCCCCCCACCCCCGGGCTGCTGGAATAAGTGATCCCCTCTGCACACACTCTTTTATTTTATTTATTTATTTTGGTTTTCAGGCCACACCTGGTGACACTCAGGGGTTACTCTTGGCTATGCATTCAGAAATCTCTCATGGCTTGGGGGACCATTGGGGAGGTTGGGGGATCAAACAGCAGTTTGTCCTAGGTCAGCACATTCAAGGCAAATGCCCTACCGCTTTCGCCACCACTCAGGCCCCCATTCACACATTCTTGATCTTGGTATATATGTAACTTAGGCTACTTGTGATCTTGAACATCGAGTTAGCCATCTGATATTTTCTTATTGGAGTACAAGTCTCACTGATAACTCATAATTGTGCACTCCTGCTCAAACTTAGCTACAGGTCACTGGACATTTTTAAGGCTTAAATACCTGAACTCTTGCATCCAGGTCTGCTAGACCTTGGTACACAAATGTCCCATGAACAGACAGTCACCTCCTGAGCTGCTCAAACTTAATGTAGAACTTCAAACTGAGCATTGGTGATTGCCTGTCACTAGCCTGCTCCAGTTTGGAGCACAAGTGCATCTGGCAGTGAAACCCCTATGTTTGGGCTGCAAACCAAACTTGTTTGATTTTGACTCATGGGTATGCCTGAATACTAGCTAAATTCAACTCTTCTTGGTTGCTGCCCACACCTGTTCAAATTCAGTGAACAATTGCTCCCAGGCATCTATAATTTTGCTATTTGGTTACACCTCAATCTTACTCAAACTTAGGGCTACAGACCTTGCCAAATACAGACAACCTCCCAACACTGGATCTATCCAGGTCCACTTGATTCATTTGATATTACATTTGCCAAGTGCTCACAAATACAAATTGCATACTACCATGCTTAGTGTCTAGTTGTTACTACAGCCGCTGTAGGGAAACTATAACCACAAGCCCCAGTCACTGTTCAGGCCCACTTGACTTCAATTACATACTTAAACCACTGCCAGGCCCTAGCAACTGTAAATCCTAGGTTGCAGTTCAGTTCTGCTCAACCTTGGTGATGTAACTGCTACAGGGCAAAAAATTTCCAGTGGTTTCCCAGACCTTCACAGGCTCAAAGCCATAGCTACCACCTGGAATTTGAGATTGTGTGTCACTGATTACCACCGAGCTGATTGAACACAGACCATCAGTCCCGGCCTTCACATAACATCATGCATAATGAAAAGATGAAATAACTCACTGATGAATAAAGTTGAAAACCTTTGATGAACCCAAAGCACATCAGAGCTATCTATCTCATTAATGAGAATTTCAAAGCAACGAAGCTTAGTGATGTTTACTGAGTGAAAACATCACTGGAAAATAACTTAAAAAAGAATATATAAGAAAATTCTAGACAAAAAATTATTGGGGTAAAGTGGGACAAAGTGATAGCACTGGGAGCAGGGCTTTTGTCTTGACTAACCTAAGTTTGATTCCTAGCATCCTGTTGGCCCTTTAGTCTATCAGAAGTGATTCCTGAGTGCAGAGCTAGGAGTAATCTTTAAGCATAGATGGATAAAATTCATTGTGTTAAAGTACATAGTAGTTCAACTAAAAATACAATTTTCAAAGGGTTTCAACAGCAGAATTATAAAAATAAAGCATCAAATCAGTGAGCTCACCAATAAGGTACAATTCTTTTATTTTTTATGTTATTTATTTATTTTTTTAGTTTTTGATTTTTGGGCCACATTCGGTGATGCTCAAGGGTTACTTCTGGCTATGTGCTCAGAAATCGCTCCTAGCTTGGGGGTCCATATGGGACACCAGAGGATGGAACCACGGTCTGTCCTAGGTTAGCGCATGCAAGGCCTGCACCACTGCTCCGGCCTCAGGTACAATTATTGACCATTTATATAAATAATTCACACTCCATTATCCCTTAAAGTAAAACTTTCATAGTCTAATTTTCTTGTTTTAACACATAGAACAGTAATACAGAAAGCAAAAATGTCAAAGTTGGCAATATGCACAACACTTGAAATATTTTTCATTTATAATTGCATTTCTGCCACTTGTAGAATGCCAAGCAATAGAAAAAATATTAAAAATATTAATTACCATTCCTCATGTCTAAAAATTACCTTGAGCGATGATAGAAACATGACATATACATGAAGAAAGATCTTTGACCTCATAAATACTAACCTCAAATATTTGTTTGAACAGTAAAGATTAAACTTCATATAAATTTCATATCAAGTTTTTTTATTTTCTCACTATTAAAAATTGTAAAAACACTCTGAGCTTGAAAGTAGTACAAACAGGCACTAGCTCAGATTTATTTGGCCAATGACCACCATTCACTAAATCAATTGCTATGATTCACTGACTAAACTTTGATGTCATAGCATATCTCCAGTGCCAACTGTGTATCAGTCACGTATCAGGTAAAGAATATTTAAAGATAAATATGACACATTCTGTCTTCTTTATGGGCATATGTATAGTCAATAGTTTCTATTATAAAAATTACTCACATATTTGCTTGTCTTTTTGTCACTTGGCATAGTATTGGCTGAGATACCAACATCTTTCCATTATAAGGCCTTCACAACCTAGTTGAAAAAATAAGACATGACTGCATTTATTATCTATTGCTGTGTAACAAATTATACCAACCTACACAATTTAAAACAAAATTCATGTCTTATCTCATAGTTTTAGTGAATCAGAAAACCAGACTTGGCTTACTGGGCCCTCTGCTTAGCATCACACAACTGCAAATCAAGGTGTAAGCTAGGCTGAATTTTTAGCTAGAAATTCAACTGGCAAAGAATATGCTCTCAGGTACTCAGGCTACAGGCCAAATTTATTTCCTTGTGGTTCTTAGACTGTAGCTATTAGATTCTTGTCTATCATCTAAGTTCCTCTCTTAGCTCTGTGCTTTAAACACCAGTCATTTACTTTTTCAAGGTCACCTAAGGGAAGAAACCTTAGAGTTTGTCTACAATCAAGAATCTGATCAACATAAATAATGAAATAACATTCCATCACTTTCATCACTCTGATAAATAGTAACAAGATATGATTTTCACTCACCCTTGGAGAGGAAATCAGGAGGTATATATGGAGGGTGGGAATATCAATAATCTCCAGATAATCTGCTCATAATCAGAGAATCACAATAAATTATACCATCTAAAGTATCAAAAGGGAAACTGGAATATATAGATCACCAGTTTTCTAAGCACATAGGTAGTGAATAAGAAAGAATTGTATAAAAAAAATAAGAATTAATTTTATCTATTTTCTAGGCTGAAAAAAATTAAAAATGAGATTCACAGTACATAGAAATTTATAGGAAAATACTGAAACTCACCAAAAATTGTGTGTGTGGTTTTTTTTTTGTTTTGTTTTGTTTTTGTTTTGTTTTGTTTTTTGGGCCACTCCCAGCGGTGCTCAGGGGTTACTCCTGGCTGTCTGCTCAGAAATAGCTCCTGGCAGGCACGGGGGGGGGGGGGGGGGGCACACCATATGGGACACCAGGATTCGAAACAACCACCTTTGGTCCTGGATCGGCTGCTTACAAGGCAAACAACGTTGTGCTATCTCTCCGGGCCTAATTGTGTGTTTTTAATTACTTTGTCATTACTAGTTTCTTCAAATATTAGAATTTAATTTACAGTGTTTGCATACAGAATCCACCTAACTCCTCCCAAAAAAGCATCATTATCAACTAAAAAGTAAAAAATAGAAATGTATTTATTTCAATTGTTCTGTATTTAATTTCAGCAATTCAACAAATGTTATGAATAGTATTCATCATTCCCTTTTGAAGCTATAGGAGGTGAGAAAAGAAAAAATGACAAGGAAAAGGGAGATGATTTCTCCAATATTCTTACAAAGCACACTCACTGAAAAATGGGCCCAAATATGGAGACACTGATAAATCGTTAACATAGGCTACACAATACAATTTGTGATGCTAATGTGTGTTTATAATCTTTATAGTCAACAGAAGTGGTTTCATAATTAAAGGAAGTGGGCATTTATGGCTTGTCTTATTCAAATGTTTTTTTATTCATTTCTGACTTCCTTATTTAAACATTCTTTTCTTTCAAATTAGTCAGGAGATTCTTTCTCAGTGAGCACAAACCACATGGAAAGTTACAGTTTAAGTTGCTTCCACTTCTTAGTTCATGATGAGCCAAAAGAATCACATTGCTTCAGATCTAGAAATCCAATTTTAAAAAATTCATGTTTGGGTTAAGTAAAAGCAGAAGAATTTCCTTCCCCAAAGACAATGTTAGGAGAATATTGTGAGTTCATAAATGCTAAGTCTATGTTCACAAATACTGATCAAATGATCCAAAAGACTAAATCAACTCATATATATCTTTATGTCACCATTAAATATGTTAACTAAAATAAAATTATATTAGTGAGTAGATATCTGATAGAAATAAAACATAATCTTTAAACTTGGAATTTTATGGAATGATAGATAAATCAATACCATTTTATATCCCAGATGTCACCCAGAAAAAGTTATGAGTCTTAATAGTTATGCTGAGTAAAATAAGTCAGAGGGAGAGAGATACACACAGAATAGTCTCATTCATCTATGGTTTTAGGAAAAATAAAAGATATTATTGTAATAATACCCAGGAACAATAGAGAAGAGGGCTGGAATGACCGGCTCATGATATGAAGCTCACCAGAAAGTGTGGTGAGTGCAGTTAGATAAATAACTACACTAACAACAATCATGACAATTTTAATGAGTGAGAGAAGTACTCAATACAGTCTCAAATACAGACAGGGGGTGGGGGAGGAGGGAGATGGGGGAATTGGTGGTGGGAATGTTGCACTGGTGGAGGGGGTATTGTTTTTATGACTGAAACCCAACTACAAACATGTTTGTAATCATGGTGCTTAAAGATATTAAACGTATATGAGTCTTAATCTACTAAGAAAAGAAGTCCCAAGCAAAAATTTCTTATTTTATGTAAATCCTTATAGTGGTTGGGTCTAGAATCTAATACTAAGCTCCAAGTAGTAATGCTTTGATCTCTATCTACATAATAAACATTAAAAAAAATAGGCTTGATAAAATGGTTTGGTTAATTTCTAGACTAATTTTTATCATATTCACTTCTTTAAATATGTTTTTTTACTGTCAGATGGTAGTAGGGCACAAAAGTATAAATGCAAGGAGTATCTCAGTAGTGATAATCTTTGAAAGAAAATTAGGAGTTGAACACATGGCAATATGGGCAAAGTAGAAAGTGATAAACCTGCTGAAAGGAGCAGGACCATTTGTGCAGCACTGCAAGCAGAAGAAGACAGGGGAGGAGGCATTGCTGGAGAAGAATAAAAGAAAACTAACTTAGCATTTTGTTGATGCAAGGCCACCACGAAATTTAATGTGAATTGAAGTAGAAAGCAAATGTTTAATAAACAAGCAAGTGAATCGTGTGACGTAATATTACTACAGAGGAAAATTATGTATCGTCACACTGTTTAAGACAATGAAACATTTAATTGTTAAGCCTAAAAATAGAATTTCAATGTATTCCTGGCTTGCATTTGTGGAACAGTCTTGTTAGAAAATCGTTATACTTTGGGAGTCACTGTTTGTTTTATGCTCCCAGCATAGGTGTCATTATTTATTTTACAGCTGGGGTCAAAGATATGGTAAGATTACTTAATTTTTCACTTCCTGGACATAATAACAATCATCACCAAGGAAAATGCACTCCAGTAGTAAGTTTGAGACTGCTGTCTAATAGAGACAAGTATCTTTTCTTGCCAGTTTTAATGACTGTTTCCTCATCTTTCACTCCTGACGGAAGAATTTTTCTGAGTGCTTCTGAAAGACAAAATTCTGCTGGTCAAATTACAAGCAGACAGGCAGTACTTCTTTAATTGATGAATGGTGTGAGTGTTATGAGTCACTAAGTCCAAATCAACTCAATTCAACCACTTGAACTATTAAGTCATATCTTAACAATGCACAGTAGGGAATAAATGTTCATTGCTTTTAGGAAACAGAATTCATAAATAAAAATAAGAAATTATTTGGGATTCTTTATTGATTTCACAGTAGAGACAAGTCAAATAAACACCATTTTCCAGTATTTCATCCCAGAGATCAGAAGCTTAAAAGAAGCCAATTTTTAAAGTCTACCCATTAACCTCTGTCTCTCTGTTATCTTATGTTAGGCTTTTAGAGAAACTTCTACATAGCCTTAGCTCCTTAAACTTTGTAATCTCATGAAAAGCTCAGAAGACTTGACATATCTTAGGAACCTGTTAAAATAATGTTAGTAGATTAAGCTTAATGAAACTTTAAAAGATGGTAGAACTTTTCTGAAGGTCAATGAACAGTTTCCTTAATGTCTTTGCAGGTATTTTATTTTATAATATTTCTCTTTTGTTTCATATTTTCATTTGGGGCCACACACAGCTTGCTCAGGGCTTATTCCTGGCTCTGTGATTCCTGGAGATCACTCCAGATAATGTTCAAGGGACCATTTGTGATGCTGAGATCAATCCTATGTTGGCAACATGTGAGAGAAATGCTTTACATAAGGTACACTCTCTCAAACCTGTATAATATTCTCTTAAGGAAAAATGTCAAAAACACCACTTTAAGTATGACTTCCTTGGATATTTTTTTTTGTTTGGCCACACCCAGTGACACTCGGGGATTGCTCCTGGCTTTGCGCTCAGAAATCGCTCGTGGCATGGGAGACCATCTGGGACGCTGAGGGATAGAACAGCAGTTCGTCCTAGGTTAGCGCATGCAAGGCAAACACACCACCTCTTGTGCCGCCGCTTCGGCCCCATACTTGAATATTTTCATCTAATATTAAAGGCAAAATTTCCATGTTAGAAGAGTCCAAAATTTGTCCAGCTATCACTTCATATCAAATGCTTAAGTCCCAAAGAAGATTATACTTTTTTTAAATAAATAGGAGCTAATAAGAGTTTGCTATTATTACTGGTTTTCAATAAATCACCAAGCATCAAGTTACTTAACCTTGTTTACACCTCTGTACAGAGACTCCTCACTAGCCATTTTGATTATGCCATCGGTTGTTTTTTATTTTCTAGATCCTGACTTAGTCTGTGTCTAACCTGATTCTGTGCCTAGACTGAGATGGAACACAATTCTGTTGAGAGTATAGCTTCTTGGGAATTTTCTGAACTATATGAATCACCTTGTCCTATTGTCCTTCCTGTTCTTATTATTAGATTCTAGGAAACTAAAAAAATTAATAATAATAATAATAATGATAATGTAGGTGCTTCTCTGCATAAAATAAATCTGTATTGTAACTGCTGAGATTGTGCAGCAGGTAAAGAGCTTTCCTTGCAAGTGCCTGAGCCATGTTTGATCACCAACAACCTATGTGGTCTCTAAGCACTACCAGGACTAACTCCTAAATCCAGAGCTAGAAAATACCCCTTCCCATACTGATTATAATAAAAAAAAATTTTATTCTGTATGAAGAAAGAAAATGCAGAAGACTGAATCTTTAATAAATATGATGAAGTTGCAAAATTATTGCATGTGGTAGGTGGCAAAAATTTAAATACATGAGGTAAGAAGAAAGAAAATGATTAGATCTCAGTTAAAACCATGTCATAAATGTCAGGGTCCAAATAGTAGAACACTGTGTTCAATCTCTAGAATTGCATGATTCCTTGAGTATCACTAGATATAATCTGGCAGTTACTATATAGCTAAATGAAGCTTCTGTTTTTAAATAGGAAACATATAGCATTGTTGATACATATTGAAAAGAAACAATTGACCATTAAGATTTCCTAACAAGAAAAATTATATTTATTTTAGAAACATTACTCTGGAATAATAAATGAATAAGTTGAAGGATAGCAAAAGATGAGAGAGTGGGTTTAAACGTCTAATTTCTTTAATTAAATTTTAATTTAAGGCTGTAAAAAGAAGAAATAACTTTATAGAGGAATATAGAAACTTAAAAATATGCAGATAGTTCATTAAATTGATCAGTAATAGTGAGGGGCAGAAAACACTAGTAAACTGCTGTGGGTTACAAAACTGTTAACACAGATATCTTCAGTCTTAATTGAAAATTTACTGTTTTCTCCTAACCCATACTATTGCTCTGTGTAAATTTCTGTCATGTGTCCTACTTAGAAATAATTAACCAAATTTTTTTACCCACTATTGCTCCATTTTAGCAAAATTTCTGAAATACATTTGTTTCAGTGAAATAACATGGTGGTAATCTCCGATAGAAAGAATGTGGTGTGGTTTTTCTGTCTTACATCAGACAATAAAGAAAGCAATGGAAGCTTTGTAATGAAGATCTGAAGCTATAATCATGCCTCAAACATGATTCCATTACATTTCACTTTCTCCATAAACTCTTCTTGATTGAGGAAATAGTAGAAAATGTTCCTTTACTTTTAAGACAATAAAACAAAAAATAACTAGTTTACAAATCAAAGTGTAATTTATATCACATAAGACGGGTTTTTATGATAGTGTAGATCATTGTCAAGTGTTAAAATTTTTCACACATTTACAAGAGTTCTATCCATGCAGAATGTCATCTTATGCAATGAAGCAACTTTAAAAATTTCTCTCTTACATTTATAAGTAAATTTTCAATTTTAAGTTTTCATATTAAATACCAAAATAGCCAAAAGCAATATCAAAAATATTTTATGCCTCCCCCAAATATGAAATTTTAGTGTTTAACTCTGCTTCTATTTTTACTCTGTTTAATAGATTATCTACCCCCACAGATTTCAATATTTCTATATTGCACAACTTTAGGTCTGTCATCTCCCCTATACTAAAATTTCTTTTCTTTTCTGTCTACTATTCATATATATACCTGATGTCTTGCAATTTTCTCAAACTCAATTTTTTTTAAAAAAATTTTATACAAAATGCCAAACTGGATTTTAATTTAAGGCAGATTTTATATCTTTCCTCTCTTACCGCTAAAGTAATTCACCTACCAATATCACTGCATTAAAAATATTATATTTTCCTTAATAACCCAACCTTGAAATCTTGACATAATTATTTCAATCCTTTATAACATTTATTGCTATAGATGATTGTTTCCAAATATGCATGCATTATTCTTCATTTCTAGTGATTTCACATTCTGGATTAATATTTATAACATTTTAATTGTATATGTTATGTGAGACACTCCTCTACAATAAAGTATTAGAAATAATACTGCTTTGAATTCCAGTATTGACTTTGATCAAAATATGTATATTTGGTCAATTTAACTTCTTAAATTTAAATATTTTATATATAAAAATCAACTAGCAATAATAATGACTTCATAAGTTTTCACATAGATAAGATAATATAAATACTAAATAGCATAGTACCTACCATACACCAGGCATGTAATTACATTATCAATATTTCCTCACCCAGACTCAATATATAAGATAGCATAGCCCAGCAAAGCTATTATTTACTTATGATACTGTTTTGTTCAAATTTCATTCCTCATCCTCCTTAATCATAGTACTTTATTAAATATTTCTCCTCTGAAATGTACTATTGCATGCAAATTTTAATTGTTATAATTTATAGTATTTAAAACACCTTAGGACATACTTCCCAACTTTGCAATTAATAAATAACTCCAACTATCTATGGCCATGGAAGTTACATTCTTGGGTCCTTTAACTAAAAGAACCATAAAAGGAAATACTAGCCATTAACTCATTTTGTTCTTAAACTATAGCCTTCAAACTCTGCCCAAATCAAAACTAGAGCTCAGTATCTGGTGGAATTTTAATGGTTTTTAGATATGATGTCTATGGGATTTTATCATTGACTGCTCAGGACAAAGTCTAGAATATAAAGGATGGAACATTAATGTAAGGTTCTGAAAAATCCCCTGTAAATGTATTCTGATAAGTGAGTCCAACAGTACTCTGAGAGCAGAAAATGTTTCAAATTCTTTTCTTAAAGTTGGGTATGTGGCATTATTTTTTTCTACCCATCATGTTTAAACCCTATTGTGTTTCAAGGGAAATTCAATCCATCTGTTTCTGTTTCTTCAAAACTCTGTTGTTTTGTAAGAGCTATTTGATGTCACAATGCTTCATGAGTCTCAACAAAACCATTTGCTTCCCAATAGAAGGCTACAGATCTCTCCAAGGAATTAATGAAACTAGAACCTCAGGCATCTTAGACCTCACAGATCTTTATCACATTTCTAGAGTTTCTCTCCAACTTGTGTTTCCTTTTTGAAAAGAAGTTCAGTAGGAAACTGCTCTCCAACAACTTCATTAGGCCCACTTCAGAATGTAATACTCACATTTATTTTTGTGTGTGCATTTCAATTCTGGCCACACCCTCACAAAAAATGTAACATTCTGAGGAAATGAAACCTTAAGACGTATTAAAGATTTTTCATCTTGATCCAATAACAATGACATATCTCAAAGGAAAAATAAAAGGAGCTGCATTGTGTAGCACATCTAAGGATAAACTTTTGAAGAAAATATATAGGAATAAAAAGGTAATAATAACAAAAGGATTTCTTTTGCTTAAGTAGTCACTTGGGAATTTTTTAAAAAATAAATATAAACTAGAAAATGCAGAAATCACTTTGTTAGAAGCTAAAGAATATAGCTTTGCTTCATCTTTTTAGTGTAAGCTACAATTGTAATAAAGTCCTGGGGCATTGAACTGAAGCAATGAGGGAAATTAAATTACAAAGTAATTAAGAAAGATGCAATTTAACCAAATTATAATTTGGCCTTCCTGATGTCACCAGGCTTTTGTTACTGCTTTCTCAAATAAGTTGGTGAACTAAGAAAAAGGAAATAACTCTAATGTGTGTTTGAACTCCATCAATCTGGTAGAAGTAGGCTTTTTATAAAAGCTGAATTTAATCAAAACAGCAAAAAGAATTGTTCATACTAATTTATTAGCATATTGCAATGTGATCTGAAAAGACCAGGTATCTACAATGTCTCCATACTTACGTGATATGTAGGAAGGCTATGCCTATTTTTTGATGAAATGTTCCCTCTAACTATATTTGCAGTGATGGTTAACTTGTGCACATGAAGGCAGATTGATATAAAAATTACAAGCTAAGGGGACTGGAGAGATAGTACAGTGGTAGGGCATTTGCCTTGCATGCAGCTGAACCAGGACAGACCCAGGTTTGATTACAGAATCCCTTATGGTCCCCTAGCCTGCCAGGAGTGATTTCTGAATGCAGAGCCAGGAATAACACCTGAGAGTCACCGTGTGTGGCCCAAAAAACAAACAAAAAATATTACAATCTAAGATCAAATTATCTTTATTGGCTAATTGGCACTAGGAGAAATTAAATCTATTTATCTGAAATACATCAATATACCTGAGTAAAATTTTACCTTTTGCTAGTCTTTGTTCCTTCAATTGGATTTTTTGTTGTTGCTTGTGGGGTTTTTCCACAAGATAAAATTCTTTAACTTATTGTTCTTTGAGTAAGATAGAAGCCACAGAAACCATGTGAAAACCAAAGACAATGTGAAAATTACACATAACTTGAGGTCCAACGAAGGAGGGAGCAGTGTCAGGTGAGTCTGCTGAGAAACAGATTCCTCTTTGAGGCAGAGCACACAAAATTGCTATATACCAGGTTGGGTGGGGATGGACTCCCAAGACACTGACATCTTACACACGTTCCTTTGCCTTTGATATAGACATAATCTAGTTAAAATGGAAATGTATTAGGAAAGTCAAACAATTAATTGATGCAAGAAAGGTTGTTTCATGTTTTGTGTAAATCAAAGCTAAAAATTCATTTGAGGAACAGCGCTGTATTGTAGACTAAACACAATTTGGCCTGAGTACAGGGTTTGGTGCGGGTGTTAAAGTTTTTCTGCTACACATGGTTGGTAATCCTCAGCAGAAATGTTAACTCAATTTGTCAGTATTATCTTTATGTCAACAGTAATGCTTAAATATTTACAATAGGCATAGTACACTGAGAGTTAGTAACTCAAGATAAATTGGAAAAACGCTAACAAAATGGATGGTACTAATAGAGAACCCTGGCACTATAGTCTCTGATTTTTATATACAAGAGTTTGCCTGAAGGTAAGATTTTATTATGTTCTATCGTTAACATGCTGTTTCAGAAGTTTCCTTTAAAAAATACATGAAGATTAAAAGATTTTAAATGGAAGCAAAGCAATGTTTACTATATGTATTCTATAAACCAAGTCAACATTTGAGTCCAACATACATACTAACAATTGTTCTTTATAAATACATAGCTAATCTCGTAAATTTGTGCATTCTCCAGATATTCTGCATTTTGAAACTCTCCCCCCGAATTAAACTGCTACCATGATAAAGCAGAGAGCTCAAAGCTGTAAAGAAAAAGAAAATGCCCATCTCTTTATTCATTTCCCCAGTCCTGCTTCCGTTGCTACTGTTTGTTGTGTTAAGGGAGTCCCGTGTGTTTAAATTCTTTGTATCCTGTGTTCTTTGCCAGGGATGAAGAGATAGAGATAAAACTAATAAATGCACTTCCTATTGAACACTTTGCCGCTATACTAAATCACCTATCAGAAAGTTAATCAATCTTTGAAAATATGAAATCAGAGTAACAAAATCAAATGATAAAATATCTTAATTTTTTAACCAAGTGATAAAAGTTCTTTCCAAAAGCTGTCAATGATATTTTATTTATTTATTTGGGGGTAAAGCAAGATAGTTTAATTAAAACTTATTTAGGAAGATATGAGGAAGGAGAGAGAATAGAAATGTGTGTTCAAGAGAGAACACAGACTTCTCAGGAATGGAAATAGGCAAGCAAAAAAAATAAAGCATACATACAAGTAGGAGAAATGAGCATTCAAAGAACAGGACTTACTGAATAATAAACCAAAGTAGTAAATTATTTAAAAAAAAGGCAAATTGAAAAAAATAGTATTAATATCTTTGGTAAAAATAAGATTATGAATTTGTAGATTATTTGGCATTTTTAAGGAAAAAAATTAATAAAATTCCAAATTTGACTACTGTCTTTAGGAGACCAGTTATCCACAAGATGAGAAAGTGCAAAGACCAAAAGCTATTTCTACTTTAAGGCCTCTTTTGGTTTTGAATCCTCCTTTAGAATAAATTCATTTAATTGGGTCTATATTTAAAGAAAATAAAAGTTATATACTGAAGATGTGAACATATTTATACTTTACATTTTACCATCATGTAAGTTCTCCTGTATTAGTTTTATCATGACTTTTTAATTATTTTACAAGAGATGTTCTACTGATGAGAAATGTTTTTGTAACACCTGCTTCAGATCCTAACAATTCCTAAAGAATTTTGCATATTATTGCATAAAAAGAATAGTTAGTTCTATCCAAAAGAATCCTTGCTTTCCCTTTCTATGAAAGACTTCATAATTCACTAAAACAGGGGAGAAAAATCTAGCAGAGGTGATCTTTGAAGCCAATATGTCAATCATTGCTGTCAAACCTTTTGGTTTTTGATCTTTTCTACTTCTTTTGTCACATATGCTCTGCTACTAATATCACGATTCTTGGAACTCTCTCTCTTTCTCTCTCTCTCTCTCTCTCTCTCTCTTTTTCTCTCTCTCTCTTCTCTCTCTCTCAACACACACACACACACACACACACACACACACACGATCTCTAAGTCTTTGTTTTATCTAAGTAAATTATGAGAAGAAAGAACAGATATCAACAAAATCAAGAAGCTCTCACCTCCATGGCCTTTTTTCTATTTGCTTCTATTTAAACATTACTAATTTGGGGGCCAGAGAGATAGCGCAGCTAGTAAGGCACTTACCTCGCATGTGGCCAACCTGGGTTTAATCCACAGCATCCTATATAGTCCTGTGAGCACCTCCAACTATAATTCCTGAGTGCAGAACCAGGAAACATTTTCAAGTTTTAATCAAAAAAATCAAATAAAATTACTCATTTTAATTATTTTACAAAGAATTAAATTACTTTAAATACAGTATAATAATACTCAAGATAACAGATGTGGTATGATTAAAAAAGGAAGATCTCGCTAGAAAGTTATTTATGCCTTCTAAAAATAGTGGAGGTTATAAAGTGGAAATAATTAGAATGTAACACTACCAGACCACATCCTCTTTTTCCTACTTTCTTTTCTGAGTTGCTGGGTATTGAACTTGTGCATTACCTGGCTGTATGCTTACCTCTGAGCTAACTCCTGACACATCATTTCCTCATTTCTTTTTTGTTTTGTTTTGTTTTTGGATCACACCCAGCAGTGCTCAGGGGTTACTCCTAACTCTACACTCAGAACTGCTCCTGGCAGGCTCTGGGGACCATATGGAATGCCGGGATTTGAACCACCGTCCTTCATGCAAGGCAAACACCTTACCTCCATGCTATCTTGCCGGCCCCCATTTCTTAATGTAAAAATCTACTTCCATAATTCTATTTATTTTATTATACTTATGCTTTATATCCACTATATTTTTCACTTATTACCATTACTACTATTAATGATGACTCTGGGGCCAAAGCAATAACACTGCTGTTATGTTAGAGCATTTGCCTTGCACAAAGCAGACCTCGGTTGAATCCAGGTTTTATCCTCTGCATCCCATATGGTCCCCTGAGCCTGCCAGAAGCGATTTCTGAGTGCAAAGCCAGGAATAACCCATGAGCACCACTGGCTGCAGCCCCAAAACAAACAAAAATAATAATAGTAATAATGATGACTCTATAGAAAAGACAGATTGACCTCAGGAAACTCAAGGACATTTTATGAACATTTACAAGCAAATAAGTGTCCAAGTATATATGAGGTATATAAGTACATATAAAGATATACCTTATATATACCAGGTATATAAAAGGATACACATAAATTATTATGAGCACTTATAAACAAATAAGTTTCCAGGTATAAGTAAATAAGTGTCCATAGTTGGGGCCAGAGTGGTGACACAAGCGGTAGGGTGTTTGCCTTGCAAGCACTAACCTAGGACAAACCTCTATTCTATACCCCAGTGTCCCATATGGTCCTCCAAGCCAGGAGCTATTTCTGAGTGCATAACCAGGAGTAACCCCTGAGCATCACCGGTGTGGCCCAAAAAAGCAAAAAAAATAAATAAATAAAAGTGTTCATAGTATGTTGCCCAAGACACGTTCATTTTGATCCTCACAGTCTCTCTAACTCATAGTCTATAGTTTCCTTTGCCTTATACTTTGTCTTCATAATTATGATCATCATCATTATATCGGTAATCTCAATGCTGCTGGATTCCTTGACATAAAATGAACAGGGGCCATTTGTTATTTTGCTTTGTATTTCCAACACACACTACACACTAGATCTGGCAGAGAGCAGACTATCTACTGTCACAATAGTACTGTACTATGAATTGCCCCAAACTCAGTGGCATAAGAAGTAAGAATTTGTTGTTTTCACATCACTAGGTCAACTGGGTGGCTCTCCTGTCACAACTATTATTTGTCTGCAAGAGTAGTGGAGTTCCCTAGCTATAATGCTGGATCGGCTGTCAATTGGCCTCAGCTTCTCTCCATGTGCCGCAGATCACTCTACCTGCAAATTCATAGATAGATTGAAATACTAGAACAATGCAGCTCAGTCATACATAAGACAGTAACAATGTACAGATGTTTCTTACACCTCTGTTTGTAGCCCATGTGTTATTGTCCATTGAGAAAAGCAAATCCTAATGTCAATGCTCAGAAAGCTCTGAGAGTGCAATTATCAAAGGGCCTGGCTACAAAGAGGAAGGAAAATTCAGATCATTAGTGAGTAATGTACAGCATGAAATAAAAATGAAGTCTAGTTAAATGAATGACAAGTATGAGGCAGATTTATCCAAGAAAATACTAGTAAAGTTGTAAATTAGGCAGAACTACTGTTCTTGACTCCCTTATGGCTAAGAAGGCTAGGTCATGAGAAAGAAAATAATTTAAGGATAGAAATTTGAAGGTTTATGCTCCATAACTGTAGCAGAAGACAAATCAGAGAGGGGAATTTCAGAAGTGGCAGAGTTAGCTAAGAAAATAACATGAAATGAAGGAGGCAATAACTTAGATACAGAAATAGGACAAGTTAGGAGAAAATTGAAGGGATAGAATTTTAAAGGTAAAGACTTGATAGAGAAGATAAGTTGGTTAGTAGAGGAGCTTACTTTTTTTTTCAAGAAAATATTTCTTTCAAGGTGGAACTATTAAGCCATTAACTAACAATGGGGACAAAATAGAATAACATATGTGGAGGGCTGCAATGACTTTTAAATATGTTTATCTTGAATGAAAGAAAAAAGTATAAAAAGATGATCAGTTTTTCATAAGTTATAGCTGAATCAAATCGGGAGGCTATATGCACAGGGTTTATAATAAAGAGTGGTCATGAGGCATGCTGCTGCTTACCTGATAACAAAACTGGTGAATTCAAAGATATGAGGAAAACTGGGTTTTTTGGATAATATATATATATATATTCATATATATATAGGATAAAAATGTAATAGTAGAGATATGATAATAGGAGTCAAAAAAATCACAATTTTCCCACGAAAGTCAAGATGTAAAGTTAGTATCGTAAGTTTCTTGCCCATACTACCAATTAAGAACTCTTTCCGGAGCCCCAGGTGAAGGAATCTCTTTCAAATGTTAAAAAAATGTCAAACAACCCACAGACAATAAAAATTAGAGCCAGGAGGACTGGTCCATAGTAGGAAACTTGCTGGGTCCATAGCAGGACTTGGGTCCATAAAGAGCAGGTGAGTGCATTTAGGATAGAAAAGGAACCTCGGTGACAATGATAGTTGGGAAATTATCACTCGAGACAAGAACTGGGTGCTGAAGGTAAATAAAGTGATATTCATGATACATCTTCAGTAACAATATTGCAAACTACAGTAACTAAAAGGGAAAAAGGAAACGAGAGAAAGAGGGAAAAATAAAAAAATTATGTTTACCTTAGAGACAGATCAAGGGGGGCACTAAGCAAAATAATGGGGGACATTGGTAGTGGGAAATGGTAAAAAGAAGGGTGTTAGAACATTGTATGACTGAAATTCAATCATGAACAACTTTGTAACTAAACTATGTATCTAAACAGTGATTCAATTAAAGAAATTATTTTTTAAAAGTCTTGTACTAGAAATTCTGAATGTAGTTTTTCTCAGTTTTCTTTCCAGAGAACTGAACCTAAATGGCAAATTTGCAAAGGACTGCATGGTAGAAAACTCAGAATTAATAGCTATGAAATCCACAATTCAGAATGGGCCTAAATTAAGTGGGATGTTAATGAATCTTCCTGGGTTCACCCAGGAGTCACACCAGTCACTGACTTCGTTTGCTCATACAAATAAAAAAACCCAAACCCAAAGGATGGCTTGTCCAATGACCCAAACCATTGCCTACAGACATATTATACCACCTTCCACATTGCCTTTACAACACATACCCTCTTGAAAAGAGCCTAAAGGGACACTAAAGGATTTAAACACATAATAGAGCAGTTGATCCTAGACAGACTGTACATTTGTCACATAAACTAGTTAAATTACCACTGGTCTAATATTGAAACAAAGTTGAACATTAAGTCTAACTACTTTGAAAAGAGTGAGATTTCAGTCAACTACAATCATGTTTTTAATGATGGTGCTTAAACAAAGATATTATTTGCAATAAAAAAATGAAAAGAGTGAGAATCCCCAGGTCAGAGAATCCTGCTACCTAGATGTTAGCACTGAGCACGGCTACTAGATTAATGATAAAACTAATAAACTATATTGTTCTGTATATACAAATTACAACGTGAGTTCAATTTATGATCTGGCTATGGAGATAGTAATGGTGTTGATAACATTGGCTGGATAGTCCTCTAATTGCCCACACTACTGGGTAACATGATATTTGCAACAGCAGGTCCCTTTTTACCTAATTAAAGATTCAGTGGTAAAACAAAACAAAATTACACAGTTCAAGGACAGTGAATGACAATATCAGTTAACCAAGAATATAGGGCTTGAGTAGCAACAGGCTCTTGACTAGAGTTTGTTCTCTGCTAGAGTTGATCAAAGATGACACTGAAAACTTGAAAAAGAGATTGTAGGATAGTTTAAGTGTTTAAATAGGAAAATATTTTCTTTTTGTTGTTGTTTTGTTTTTTGTTTGGGGCAGTGTTCAGAAATTTCTGCCTCAGAAATTTTCTCCCGGCAGGCTCGGGACCATATGGATGCTTGGAATCTAACCCGGGTCCAACCCAGGTCGGCCACGTGCAAAGTTAATGCCCTATTGCTGTGCTTCAGCCGTGGCCTGAAATAGGTATTTCCAAATAATCATATATTTATCAAAATTGCATGTATGTTTATGAATGACATTGTACATATTTGTACTTGAAGAACATTAACATGAAAGCTATATGTGATACTGTGAATTGTGAATACTTTATAATAAAACATTGTACATATTTGTACTTGAAGAACATTAACATGAAAGCTATATGTGATACTGTGAATTGTGATACTTTATAATAAAACAGCCCTAAGGGGGCCACTGCGATGATGATCAATAGGCTTCTGAACTTAATCCAAGTTCTTAACCCAGGCTGAAGTCCATATGATGTCCAAAATTGATGTACCAATAAGGTCGATTATTTATAGATGGGAGCTTAAGTCACAAACCAAAAAAAAAAAAAAAGTTTAAGGCAGAGACCCTCCCTGTGTAAATAAACAACTTGAGGGCCCATCCAAAATGGATGGAACCTCCTATAAACCTATTATTTTGCCTATGATGCGCCCAGGCTACTCCTGTCCCTTTAATGATAAAGATGTCGGTCATGAGACGCCCCCTTTAGGTGATTCCTGCTGGTATTCCGTCCATACCCGATTGTCTGAGAAACTGCCTTCCTGGTTCCTTGCTCCTGAGTCCCCGCTTTTGTTACTTCTACTGTTTCTCTTTCTCAGGCCCTTTCTCTCCCTAATATCTTGTTGTAATCTCTCTATCTTCTCTGTCTCTCTCTCTCTGTGTGTTTCTCTCTCCGCTTTGACTATATCTGACTCTCATATCCTGTTTCTAATCTTCTTTCATTGGGTGTTTGGGTTGTCCCCCAAAAAAACATCAGCAAATATGGATATGACAGATAAGACAAACTTGAAAGACATAGGTCATCATATTTGTTTGTTTGAGAAGCCGCACCCTGCGATGCTCAGGAGTTACTCTTGGCTCAGTACTCAGGAATTAAGCCTGGTATTGTTTGGAAGACCATTTGGATTGCCCAGGATTGAACCCAGGTTAGCTATGTGCAATGCAAATGTACTATCACCTGCTGTACTCTGGGCCCTCATCAGATATATTTTTAAGTCTGCTCACCCTTACATTCTTACCCCACTTCAAAAATACCTGAAACACTTTACAAGATAAAAGTAAAATAAAAGAAACAATGGGGGGGGCAATCTTACCATGGAAAAGATAAAAACCATAAAACACAGGCCATTGAAGAAGTGAGTTTAGGAGCAAGAAAGAATAAATCTGTGTTAAAAACGGTCAGAAAAAAGGAGCATGGGTCAACCCACTAATTCAATGCCAGCTGGTTTTATCTGGGTCACAACAAAGAAGTTCCCAAGTCTAACACTTATGCAAGAAATAGGACTGTGGTAAAAGACTATATGGAGATGGAGAATACATGGTGATAACCCATACATAAACCACAAGACACAGAGAGATGTGAGTGGTGCTCTGAAGAAACTGCATTTTCAGGAGGCAGTAAAGAAGCTCAGCTCTGTTATTAACACTATGACCAAAAAAAATTACTTAATCCCTCTTGGACCTCATGTACTTCTTCCAAATGAAGTGCAAGCAAGTGAATGTTTTCTAACTTTGCTTCTTACAGGATCTATGACTCTAAAATCCTAAATTTCTTCTCTCTGTTTTAAAAATCACAAGTACTTACATGCCAAAATATAGGAGAGTGGTAGCTTGTTTTGTGCTTAAGTCAACAGGTTGAAAATAGAGGTCTCTCTCTAAATTAGTCATATGTGTAGAATTCACTTTAATTCCCTTCAGAGAATGTTAAACTGATATGAAAATTTATTTAGATTTTTTTAAATTACTAAAATTTTCTTATCTGTCAAAGAAGAATTATTTTGCCGGCACTTGTGTCATTTTAAGGAAAAAATACTTTAGAGTGACTTTATTAAAATTTGTGATAAACTTGGGGCAGAAGTGGTGGCACAAGCGGTAAATCTGCCTTGCACTTGCTAGCCTATGACGGACCACCATTTGATCCCTGGCATCCCATATGATCCCCCAAGCAATTTCTGAGTGCATAGCCAGGAGTTACCCCAGAGTGTCACCGGGTGTGGCCAAAAAAAAAATTTGTGTGTGATAAAATACATTCAACATTTTTTGTGGTCTGCTTACTCAGAAAAGTTACAAGAAAAAACTTGTCAATGGAATAAGCCTCCCTGAATCCTTCATCAAATGATTTTTAACTAATAAAAATATTTCTAGATTTAACTGAGTGTTATAGTTAGTGACAGAGCTATAGTAAAGGGCATTTGCCTTGCATGCGGCAGACCCGGGTTCAATCCCTAGCATGGAAATGTAGTGTCCTCTAAACCTGACCAAAGTGATTCCTGAGAGTAATGCCAGGAGTAAGCCCTGAACATTGCTGGGTGTGCCTTCCCCCTAAAGTACTATAGCATAAGTAAATCATATATTTATTATTAATAGAGTGATATAAAATGCCTAATAAGAATTATCTCAGTAACAAAATCTTATATCAGCTTCCATTCTAAATGTCTTTTTTTTTTGGTTTGTGGGTCACAGCTGGCAGCGCTCAGGGTTACTCCTGGCTCTATGCTCAGAAATCACCCCTGGCAGGCACAGGGGACTATAAGGGTTGCCAGGATTCAAACCACCTTCCTTCTGCATGAAAGGCAAATGCCTTACCTTCATGCTATCTCTACAACCCCTCATTCTAAATTTTTATTACTTCATTTTATTTACCTTTGTCACATACTTGCCTGATTTGTCAGCTTTAAAAAAATTTAAAGGAAGGGCCAGAGAGGATAATTACTTGTTACAGAGGCTAATACTTGTCTTGCATTTTACCAAACCAAGTGCAATTCTGGCATCACATTTGTTTTCCTGAGCACTGTCAGAGTGATCCATGAGCATAAAACCAGGAGTAGGCCCTGAGCGCAGCCAGACATGGCCTCAAAACAGAACAAAAATTAAAAAGTTTAATAACCAGATTATTTATTTGACCTATCTTTCAAAATTGCATTAATTTACATTATTTTAGTTCTGGGTCTTTACTTTCTGATAATGTGGTATATATTTTCCATTCATAAAAACACCATTCAGAATGTGACATGTCTTTAAAAAGTCCAATATTTTTTTTCTGGCAGTAATAGTGCAAGCCTGTTCCAGGTATCCAGAGTTGTTATAAATAATGTCACTCAAATGATTACAGATGAATTTACTAGATGAGCATTTAATAAAAGTAAAGCACAAAATATTCTTATAGTTTCAAAATTACATAGTTATATAATAATACATATGTTTCCAAAATGAACAAATCCTTATATTTTTACTCTAGCTTTTAGATAAAGAATTTTAGATTAATGTATTTATTAAATCACATGATACTTTTTTCTATTTCTACAGTATAGCATTTTAAGAAGAAAAAACCTACTAAAATAGAACACCTAAAATGTGTATCTAAAAAATAGTTTATCTTTAAAAAGAATTTTCTTGCTAAATTAAATCCAAAAATAAAACTTCCACCATTATAAGTAAATGGAAGCTCATATTTATGCTTAAGCATTGAATATTTACTATCATTTGAACTAAAAGCAACCGGTACTTTAAAGCACAAAGTAATGTTTTGAAAGTAAGTGAAATCCCATCTTGTCTTTGAGCTGTCATTCAAGCTCTTAGAATTTCCCATATATTTTGTTGGCTATTCTTATTCTCAACCTGTGATACCTGACTCCTAGTTCAGCTATTTCCACCTTTTGTTCACAAGTATTTCCTCTTAACAATACACCATTCAGGAAAAGGTATGTCTTTGAATTGTCAACTAGTACTTTGTTCTGACAAAAGCTATCACTCTCGTGTTTCAAACCTACATGTTAGAAATCTTGAAATTAACACCATTTGTTGACTATTAGAAATGAGTTTATTTGACAAGTGGTACTTTAGACTATATAGTTAATAACATTGTAAGACAGAATCCTACATTCCAAAAGGTGTAAATATTTAACATAGATTGATAAAACATCAGTTTAAGGAATCTAAGAGGGTTGTCGTAAAGTATGATTTCAACATGCATTTGTTATGACATATATTTTATAGTAGGGTCTCAGTCCTCACAGAAAAGCAAGAAAAACTTAGAACAAACCTAAGTCATTGAAAAGAAAAAAACATGACCATAACTTTATTTAAAATATTTAGAATAAAGTAAGTCATCAATTGCGAGAATCTGAAGAGAGCAACTACACCCTCAGAAAAAGAAAATTGTATTGTAAAAGTTGAACTTTACTTTATTCAGGCAAACATATAATCTACATGTCATGCTTTAATAATAAAATATATCAAAACACATAATAAAAATATATCTAAAATACTTCAGAAATATTAAAATATTTTTGTTAAATCCATTAATGCAGTTAATATTTTACTAATATTACACTTAGCACAACATATTTAATATAATTTGAATATATCATATTTAACCATTTAAATAAATATATAATATATGGAAAATCAATTAAAAGCACATGTGACATATAAAAATTATTATGTATTTTATTTTTCTCAAAAATAAAAAATGGTAATATACTTACCATTATTTAAAATTATTACGAAATGGACTCTCTTTTATTTGTAATATCTTTATTTAAGCACCATAATTACAAGCATGTTTGTTGTTGGGTTTCAGTTATAAACAAGAACAGCCCCCTTATGTGCGACCCCTGCAATTTCCCCAAATGTGGGAAACTCGACTGCATAATTTGTGGTAGTGGGGACCAATTTTAAAAGAAAAAAAACAAGAACTCCCCCCTTCACCAGTGTAACCTTCCCACCACCAATGTTCCCATCACCTTCCTCTCCAACCCGTTGCCTGTATTCAAGACAGGCATTCTATTTCTCTAATATATGAAATGGACTCTCTTAATTAATTCATTAGATGCATGTTTTAGCTTTTAAAGATTCAAATTAGCAATTGACAATAATTAAAAATACTTATCAAAAGTACTAAAATTATATTTAATGTTTAATTATACTGAAAGTGAAACAAAAGTCATAATAAATTAATTAAGTTAATCTTTGAAATGAATCATAATATGAACATTAATTATAATATTTAAGTGTTTTATAACTATTCTCAGAGATGTTTAAACACATACAAGTATATATGAATCAAGAATATATTTTTCCCACAAATCATGTCACAAAATGGCCACAAAATATATAGACTGTTTATCATACTTTTTATGACCTAAAGGAGATCTTTAATACTTACCAGAGATCATCTCAGAAATCTTTGGTACCAATATAGTGTTTTCAGGTAGAATTTATCTGGTTCTATTGTATAGATACACCAAAATTTTTACAATCTGCTCATTACTAATAGGTATTAAATGTTGTCATCTTTTCCTATTAATGAGCACTGATGCTATCTATAAGCAACATTGAAAAAGTGCCATTACCACCTATGAAGTATAGCTATAGAATATACAGTGAAATATCTGATAAGAGAGATATTTTGCATTTGTAAATATCCAAATGTCTCTCCATACAGACTATAGCAATTAGACACCAACATCATGTTGGAAAGATATGATTCTTGGTGGTGAGAATGTTGCACTGGTGAAGGGAGGTATTCTGTTTTAGACTGAAAACCCAACTACATTCATGTTTGTAAACATGGTGCTTAAATAATTTTATTTTTTTTAAAAAAGAGATATTCTCCACGTTTGCACAGCACAGTGCATAATCAAACTCTCCTTAAATCGTGGCAAGACTGATTAATGGAAATGGTATCTGTCTGAAGTTTTGTAGTTTCCTTTTATTCTGAAAAGATTTTTTAATATGTTAAGAGATGTTGCTGGTTTTCTTGCGTTGTTGGTTATTGTTGGGGATATTTTTAATATATATTAAATCTTTATTTAAGCACCATAATAACAAGCATGTTTGTAGTTGGGTTTCAGTCATAAACAGAATACCCCTCTTCACCAGTGCAAAATTCCCACCACCAATGCCCCCCTCCACCCCCGCCTCTGCCTGTATTCGCGACAGGCATTCTACTTCTCTCATTCTTTAACATTGTCATGCTAGTTGTTAGTGTAGTTATTGTTGTTTTGGAGATAATTGTGGTTTGAATCACTGTATGCTTCAACTCTATTGAGCACTGACACTAAGGTGCAGGAGAGATAGCATGGAGATAGGGTGTTTGCCTTGATGCAGAAGAATGGTGGTTTGAATCCTGGTATCCCATATGATTCCCCGAGCCTGCCAGGAACGATTTCTAAGCATAGAGCCAGGAGTAACCCCTGAACGCTGCCAGATGTGACCCCCCCACCTAAAAAAGGGGGGGAGGGGCTTACTACCCTTCCTCCCTTTGGTAATCTCAATTCTGCCATTCAAACCCAAGGATTAGCTGACACTTTGGCTTGACTTCAATGTTTGTCTGTTCCCTTGCTTTGTTTCCTTATATTTTACCTATTAGATCATACATTTTTGTCCTTTTTTTCTACATATAATATTCAAGCTTCCTCAATAATTTCATACACAGCAAATTTTCATCTTATAGTAGAATAGTAAAACTCCATTGTGTGGGCCCAGAGAGATAGCACGGCGGTGTTTGCCTTGCAAGCAGCCGATCCAGGACCAAAGGTGGTTGGTTCGAATCCCGGTGTCCCATATGGTCCCCTGTGCCTGCCAGGAGCTATTTCTGAGCAGACAGCCAGGAGTAACCCCTGAGCACTGCCGGGTGTGGCCCAAAAACCAAAAAAAAAGAAAAACTCCATTGTGTGTATGTAATATGTCTTTTGTTTTTGTTTTGGGTCACATCTGGCAGTATTTAAGAGCTACTACCAATTTTTCCAACTCTTCAAGTAAAACATCTTGCAGCCCTTTTGATAATTTTTTTTACTCTTTTTGCTTTCAACTATCAAAATTGAAAATATTTATCACTACCTCAACATTTGTTATAGTGGTACTAGCCAGTATCATCTCTCATCTGGATTTTTGCTATAACTTTACCTAATTGACTTTCACCTTTCCCCATAAATTCAAGTCAATACAAATATTAGACAGAGTGCTATTTTTAAAACATAAGTCAAATTAAGTCATTTTTCTATTAAAATTCCTGCACTGTCAAGCACCTTACTGCACTTAAAATCCAAATATAACAGCATAAGACATTATAAGATCGGCATACCTGCATTTATGATCTTATCTCCCACACAGCATTCTCTATACTGATTTTGCTCTAGTCATCTTAACTGAGGCTTTTAGTATTCCTGGATTATGCTGATTGTCCTGCTTTATGACCCTTCTGACAGATGGTCTATTTCCATGGAGTACTTCTTTTTCTTCCAGGGAACATGCTTGCTCTTTTTTTTTTTTTTTTCATATTTCTACTGAACCTTCATCAGAAAATGCTTTTCTTACTAACAATATAATAACCTCCAACTCCTCTTTTTCCAAAAAGAAAAATATCTGGGCCTGGAGAGATAGCAAAGTGGCGTTTGCCTTGCAAGCAGCCGATCCAGGACCAAAAGTGGTTGGTTCGAATCTCGGTGTCCCATATGGTCCCCCATGCCTGCCAGGAGCTATTTCTAAGCAGACAGCCAGGAGTATCCCCTGAGCATCGCCGGGTATGACCCAAAAAAAAAGAAAAAAGAAAAAAAAAGAAAGAAGAAAGAAAAAGAAAAAGAAAGAAAGAAAGAAAGAAAGAAAAAAGAAAGAAGAAAGAAAAAAGAAAGAAAGAAAGAAAGAAAGAAAAAGAAGAAAGAAAGAAAGAAAGAAAGAAAGAAAGAAAGAAAGAAAGAACGAGAAAGAAAGAAAGAAAGAAAAGAAAGAAAGAAAGAAAGAAAGAAAAAAGAAAAGAAAGAAAGAAAGAAAGAAAAAAAAAAAGAAAGAGAAGAAAGAAGAAAGAAGAAAGAAGAAAGAAAGAAAAAAAAAGAAAGAAAGAAAGAAAGAAAGAAAGAAAGAAAGAAAGAAAAAAAGAAAGAAAGAAAGAAAGAAAGAAAGAAAAAAGAAAAAAAAGAAAATATCTACTCGACAAAACTAAGCAGATTTCAAATCTTTGATGGATTCTACTTCACCTAAGTTTCCATGGATTTGACAGTACTAAATTTACTCATCCTCTTTTTCTCTATCTTGAGTAACATGCAGAGACAGAATCTGACAGAAGTTTACCAGGTAGGATGTTTACCAGCACATACTACATGAGAAAGAAAGAGAAAAGCAGACTGAGCAGAAAGAAAAGCTGCCTGGACTGTAAGGGCAACTGATGAAAGGTAGCAAAAAATACCTCAGGAAACTCTGGAGCTAGGATGAGCCAATAGATTGTTCTACATTGAGGCTGAAGAGCTAAATTTTTGTACTCTGCGCTAATTGTTTATTAGAGTAATAGGGTATTTTTAATTTGAGGGTGATGACAACCATAAGTTTAGGATAATTGTCAATGAATGAGATATTTCACCCATCAGATACCTGGAAGAGTAAGTAGTACAAGTAGGTAGATGTCTACAAAACACAGAAAATCTCTCAGTCTTTCATTTGCCTCAACTTTAGTGGCATTATTTTTCACTTCTTCCATTGAGACTCATCTAAACTACACTGTTTTCATATTCATTAAACAAACTCACTTATTAATCAAACTTATTATTACATAATGTGGCAGCATCATAAATCATGGTGCCTATGTTTTTTTAAATGTTGATGCTCAATCAACACCAAAAATACATGCAAAAAAGTAAATTTTTCCAAGAGCAAACAAATCTAAATTACAGTTAAATAAACATCTAATAATACAGTAAACAAAGTAATTATGACAGTTTTATATATAATTCATATAATTCACTGCGATGACAAAAATTATTTCATTGATAATCAGCAATTTTCCAACTCCTATTAAATATTGCTACCATTAGTGACAAATAAATGTCCAAATAAATGTTTTAGATGCGAAGTCCATTGTAATTCATTACTTTATTCTTTGACTCTCCTAAATGTCAAATGTTTTTTACATTTTTCTTGTGGTCTTGTGTGTGTATTTGTGTGTCTGTGTGTTTTTGTGTGTCTGCATTTGAGAGAAAGAAAAAATATTTTTCCCATAATATTCTTTGGATTTTTGGTGTCTTATGCCTCAATTTATCTAAATACCTAAAAATTATATTACAAATAATTTCATTTGATCTTCAACAAAAATAAATCAAGTACATCCTGTCACATTTCCAAAGACACAATCTTTTGTCTCTGGAGTAAGTTTCAAATGTAAGAATTTCTAAGAAATTTTTTCTAAGACCCACAAAACTGAGCAAAGAAGCTAACTTAATAAACAACATTATCTAGGCTAATAGACCCCAGCTTTGACAATTACTAAATACCAACATTCGTAGACATATCACCTAAATATTCATTATCCTTGTCAGGTGAAGGAAATAGATATTTCTATGACATTTTCCTAATCTGGATATAGCCTTTGTACCTGCCAAGTGGTTTTTAAGCATATGTGTGCAATCTGAAGAAGATCCAAGTCAGAGCATACTAACAGCAAAGGGAAAAAGGCATTTCAGGAATTTGGGATTCACGAAACCCTCACCAATCCAGATGTTGTATTATGAACAGAACACCTGCTAGGTACAAAACATACTGATTCCCCCTATGCTTAAATTAAATCTCTTCTACTTAAGAATGAGACCACCCTACTTGTGTTCTCCAGAATCAAAAGTCCATATGCCTTCCAGGATATACCTTCTACTATAGTACCTGACCACTTTATTTATGTATTTTAATTACTTTATTTAAACACTGTGGTTACAAGATTGTTCATAATACAGTTGTATTTTTTCACAGTTACAAAATTGTTCATGATAAAGTTTCAACCATAAAATGTCCAAAATCCTTTGCCAGTGTACATTTCCAGCCACCAATGTCCCCAGTTTCCTTCCCACCCACCCATCTTCGTAACCTTTCCCCACCTGCCTCTGAGATATACATTTTTCTTCCCCCCCCACACACACACTTTTTTTAAGACACTGGGGATTACAATATTATTACTGAAGGGGTAGCATGCATGCCATTTTATCTCCTTTCAGCACTCAGTTCTTGTCTAGAGTAATTATATTATCATTGTCATAGTGGTCCCTTTACTATACTCCCCCACTATTTATGGCACACATCCTAGTCCTCATCTCTATTATCTCTGGATATTATTACTATACTATCTTTCTTTTTTGGGGGGTAGGGAATTGGACCACACCAATCAACACTCAGGGGTTACTCTTGGCTCTGCACTCAGAAGTTATTCCTGGCAGGCTCCAGGAACCATATGGAATTCCAGGGATCAAACCTGGGTGGGCTGTGAGCAAGGCAAATGCCCTACCCACTGTGCTTTCTCTCCAGCCCCTGTACTATCATTTTATATACCATAAATGAGTGTGATCATTCTGTGTCTATCCCTATCTCTCTTACTCATTTTGATCAGCATAATACTCTCTATATCCATCCATGCATAAGCAAATATCATGACTATTATTCCTAAAAGTTGCATAGTATTCCATTGTGTAAAAGTACCACTGTTTCTTTACCCACTCATTTTTTCTGAGGCATTTAGATTGTTTCCAGATTTTGACTATTGTTAATGGTACAACAATGAACATAAGATTGCAGACGGCTTTTTCTACTTTATAATTTTGGGTTCCTAGGGCATATTTTTAGGAGTGGTATATTCTTAGGAGTGCTGAATCATATAAAAGCTAAATTTCTTTTTTTTTTTTTTTTTTTTGGTTTTTGGGCACACCTGGTAACACTTAGGGGTTACTCCTGGCTCTACACTCAGAAATTGCTCCTGGCAGGCTCTGGGGACCATATGGGATGCCAGGATTCAAACCACTGTCCTTCTGCATGCAAGGCAAATGCCTTACCTCCATGTTATCTCTCCGGCCCTAATATACATTCTTTGAAGATGTATTTACTGTCCAACGGAACAATTTATGAAAAATAAGTCTTCTCTAAATCATCATCTTTACTTCAGTATAAAATACAAAGTGTCTTTTCAAAAGTGAATAAAGTATCCTTTTCTGACCCCAAACTTTAATCATTCAAAGTTATTCATGCTTCCAAATGCACATTTGTTTCAGATCAATTGATAAATAACATGTAGGTAGATAGAAGACAGATAAAATATATGTGAACACACTGAAGTTAGAAATCACAGCTTCTGTTTCTCTCCTACTATCTAATTCACAGTTTGATGTGGAGTTTTATCAAACTTCTGCAGGCACTGGAATCCTGCTTTCAAAGTGCAAGCATGAGAAGATTGGGGTGAACAAGATTTTTTGATCAGAGCAGAAATAAAGGGCTACAGTAATCCCCAGAGATCCCACTCCAGACCTCCCCGCTGGCTTCCCTGACTCCTCACCTGGCCCTCCTAGGAAATACAGGAAAAAGAAAAATGTCAGTTCAGGACAGAACTTGGCTACAGCCCTAGGCTAGGATTTGCTAGTAAGTAAACAGCTTCTGACCTGAACTTGCTAACACATTCTCTGAGAGAATGAGTATGAGTGAGAGAACAAGAGAGAGAGAGAGAGAGAGAGAGAGAGACAGAGACAGAGACAGAGACAGAGACAGAGACAGAGACAGAGACAGAGACAGAGAGACAGAGACAGAGAGAGACAGAGACAGAGAGACAGAGAGAGACAGAGACAGAGAGACAGAGCGAGACAGAGCGAGAGAGGGAGACAGAAAGACAGAAAGTGCAAAAGAAATGGGTTGCCACAGGGCTCCAAATTTTCTAGGCCTTCTAGTTAGATCACTTTACACTTGAACATTTTATCAATTGTGCTTGCTGCTCTTCCTAAAAGAATCTCCTCACTGACTTGATGTCTGAAGGCAAAAGAAAAAAAGTCACTTGAATCAAAGTCAATAAGTCACAAGACCATCTACTTAAGTTAAATAGGTCCAGTTGTCAATTTTAACTTCTGTTTTAGGTATTCATGAATCACTGTCACTTTATTTTCTGATATTGATACTTTTTCATAGAACTAAAATTGTTTCACACCTATACTTATAATATTTTCTTGGAAAGATTCAGCGTGTTAAGTTCATTAATGAAAATAGAAAAATAGGGGCTGGAGATAGCATAGAGGTAAGGCATTTGCCTTGCATGCAGAAGGACGGTGGTTCAAATCCCGGCATCCTATATGGTCCCCTGAGCCTGCCAGGAGCAATTTCTGAGTGTAGAGCCAGGAGTAACCCCTGAGTGCTGCCGGATGTGACCCCCCCCAAAAAAAAATCCAACCTCCCCCCCCAAAAAAACCTATTTCTTATGGGGCCGGTGAGGTGGCACTGGAGGTAAGGTGTCTGCCTTGCAAGCGCTAGCCAAGGAAGGACCTCGGTTTGATCCCCCAGTGTCCCATATGGTCCCCCCAAGCCAGGGGCAATTTCTGAGTGCTTAGCCAGGAGTAACCCCTGAGCATCAAACAGGTGTGGCTGAAAACCAAAAAGAAAAAAAAAAAAAGGAAAATAGGAAGAAAATGGAGATAATTTTCCCTTGAATCAAACTGTAATCTTGTTTTTAAAGCTATGATATAATAAAATAATAATTATAAAACATCGTCTCTTCAAGCAGCACTTTTCTAAAAGTTCCGGGTATTATATTATTAATCCCAATTTAACTGCAATATTATTTTTTTCCAATAGCCATATTCAAATCCCTTGAAATTTGGATAAAAAAATGAACATCAAAATTGTTTCTTCAGTAGGCTTTCATTGGCCTTTTTCTGAGAGTGAAATGTCAGAACAACTAGTAGAATGTGTAAGATGACATAACACTTCCCTATTGCAACAGTCTATATTCACTCCTCATATGTAGACATCTCTTATAATAACAGAGACTGCATAACCCTGAACCCTGCAGGAAAACTGACTTGGCATACTGCCCTTCTAGGCAGCCAGCAGATGCCAAACAGAGGAAGTGTATTTGCTCCTTGTATCGGCTACTCCCTGGCAGATTCCAGAATGGTTATTGGCTGTGGCTTCATGCTTATCTGGGGAAGTGACACATTCATGCTGTTATGTGATCTACCATGGCTGCTTTGTGCTTCTAAATGCTTTTTCCATTGAATGAATTTTACACATTTCTAAAAATTGTGAATGGGGTGCCATCTGACTCCCCAGAGAAATTCCAAGATTTCTTTTTGGATAAAGGAATTGTCTCCCCACCTAAATGCTGCCCAACTATAAGAACAGAGCACCCTACCCCCTCAGTACTTACCAACAACTCAAACAAATGTCCCTCATAACCATCCCAGATCCATCCACATACTCATTGAAATTTCCCCTAATTAGGTCTTCTATGCCAAGGTCATGGGACATTCCCTAGGGTATGAGATAGTGTTGAGCAGATGAGCCTGCAAACACTTCTCTAACACGTGGAGTGGAACCATTCTAATGTCCCCTCTACCTCTTTGACTATAACTTCTCTCAACTTTGATTTCCCTCCAATTTCCTTTCAAATGTTGGCATTACACAGGTGTCTTGATGAGTTTGGGCAGCAATAACGAACTATCCTATATTGCATAGCTTATTTTTTAAAAGAGATCTATTTTCTAAAAAAAGAAATATATCATAGTTCTGGGAGCTAGAAATTCAAGAATATCAGGGTGATAGTATGGTTAATTTTAAGGTCTAGCGAAGTTTCTCTTCCTGAGGTAGACTCATTGTAGTGTACATAAAAACATATATAGGCAATTTATAGGATCAAGATGACAATAAAGAAGATTTTCTTGTCTCAAATTCTCAAGATTAGAAGCTAATTAACTCAAATGATCTGGACTCTGAGAAAGTCAGAAGCTTAAGAAGAGACTAAGGCATGCTTTGCAGCTCAGACACCAGAACAGACTATAAGAAAAAAGGTACAGAGAAGGTTCAGACTTTATTGAACGCAGGATAGTCAGAGAGAGATATGTAGAGTCTATGATCTTGGGCAATGAACACAGAACAGTGCCGATAAACCAACCAGAAATGGACAAACAGTGTAAAGGTGATGATGCATGTGGAGTCTATAGAAGAGCTAGGCTGTTCCACATAAGCTGGACCTCAGAAGAAACACCAGCATAAAGGCCACTAGACAATATTCTGCTTCCCCCTCTCCTCAAGATGGCTACTGACCTCATGAAAAATATGAAAACACTCATGAAAACACTCTTGGGTCTAGGTTTATAGTAAAGAGGGATATTAGCAATGAAAATATGACCTATAACCCCTCCCCAGTGCATTCTCAACAATGGGTGATTCTCTTGTCCATTCCCAACCCTACAAAAAAAGTAATTCAAACCTGTTTTTTTTTCATTCAAAACCTCATTTTCTGTGGAATTATTAAAGACCAATAAAACAAAATCAAAACTAAGTAAATTTAAACAAATGCTCTACTAATGGGAAAGGGAAAGTTAAAGTAGCCTAATTCTTCAAGTCACTAGATATAAATTTTTAAGTTAAAAACAACTAAAAATATTATACTAACAAAAATTGAATGGATAGAAAATAAATAACATTTATCAATATATGACTTTGGGGAAATATAACATCAAAATGACAAAAATCTACAGATTCCAACCTCAAAGGGCATTAAATAAAATGAGCCTTTCAGACAGAAAGACTATCCCTATTACATAGAGAACTCAGAATTAGTATAATAAAGGAATAGAGGGGGCCGGAGAGATAGCATGGAGGTAAGGCGTTTGCCTCTCATGCAGGAGGTCATCGGTTCGAATCCCGGCGTCCCATATATGGTCCTCCCGTGCCTGCCAGGAGCAATTTCTGAGCCTGGAGCCAGGAATAACCCCTGAGCACTGCCGGGTGTGACCCAAAAACCACAAAAAAAAAAATAAATAAATAAAGGAATAGAAGGAAACCCAGAAATGCTGATCAATGTGTTAAAAGAGAACTATAAAAATCTAATCAAAAGGGGCCAGAGCAGTGTTGCAAGTGGTAGGGCATTTGTCTTGCACATGGTTGACCTAGGACAGACCACAGTTCAATCCCCCAGGGTCCCATATGGTCCCCCAACCCAGGAGCAATTTCTGAGTGCATAGCCAGGAGTAACTTCTGAGCAATACTGGTGTGGCAAAAAAATCTAATAAAAAATTTAAAAAACAGAAAAAACAAATCAATGAGCTCAAAAGGAAAGAAAGAAAAGAAAGAAAGAAAGAAAGAAAGAAAGAAAGAAAGAAAGAAGAAAGAAAGAAAGAAAGAAAGAAAGAAAGAAAAAGAAAGAAAAAAGAAAGAAATAAAGAGGAAAGAAAGAAAGAAAGAAAGAAAGAAAGAAAGAAAAAAGAAAGAAAGAAAGAAAGAAAGAAAGAAGGAAGAAGGAAGGAAGAAGAAGAAGGAAGAAGGAAGGAAGAAAGAAAGAAGGAAGGAAGGAAGGAAAGAAAGAAAGAAGGAAGGAAGGAAGGAAAGAAGGAAACTAACCTAGACTGACCACAGTTTGATCCCCAGGGACCCATATGGTCCCCCAAGTCAGGAGCGATTTCTGAGCACATAGCCAAGAGTAACCCCTGAGAGTCACCAGGTGTGCCCCCCCCAAAAAAAAGATCTAACAGCATATGGTAAAGCAACATAAGGAAAAAAACAGGTAGTCCAGAAAAAGAGAAAATAGTCATTTTAATCAAAGGAATAATTGCAGAAAACTGCCACATCTGGGAAAGTAACTGAAAATGATAGAACTTGGCTGCTTAAATGCAAAGAGATCTACACAGAAACACATTATCCTGAAACTATTCAGAGTTCAAGACAAAGAAAGAATATTAGCGCAATTGGCAAATGCAAAGGAGGAGATGTAATAGATAAAAAATTGACTTGTGAGACTTATATCAGACTTCGTAGCCAAAACTCTTCATGCAAGAAGAGAATGTAGTAACATATTCAAAATATGCAAGATAAAAACTGACAATCAAAAGTACTATATTCTTCTAGATCTAATAGATCGTATAATCTCTTTCAGTTTATAAAGAAACAAAAGTCTTTAAAGGTGAATTCCTTCAAAATTCTGAATTTGCCAAAAATCACACCACCTTCCACAGAAAATACTTAAAGGAAATCTATATAAGTAATTTAAAAGTTCACCAAAATTGAACAACAAAGTAAATAGAACCATAACATCCTCATGGTGACATCAAGGCATCAAAATCTCTCATTAATGTAATTAACTTAAGCCACTAATCAAAAGGCACAGAATGGCCAGATAGATTAAATGCAAAATCCAGCTTTATACTGTTTAAGAGACTCAGTTAAGTTGTAATGGTACATTTGTACAGGGGTTAAGGCATTAATTCACATGCAGTTGACCCCTTTTAATCCATGTCACACCATATGGTCATCTGAGTACCACCTCTGAGAACATAGCCAGTGTCACCCCTGAGTACCTTCAGGTGTTTTCAAAAATAAAACAAAAAAAAATTAAGACAAACATAATTTAAAAAAAAAATAAGGATGAAACTTGGGGCTGGAGCAATAACATAGCAGATAGGGCTTTTGCCTTGCACATGGCCAACGTGCATTTGATCCCAGCATCCCATATGGTCGCCAGAGCCTGTCAGGAGAAATTTCTGAGCTCAGAGCCAGGAGTAACCCCTGACGGCCACTGGGTGTGGTCTTAAAACAAAAAACAAAAAAACAAAACAAAAAAAAAAAGAATGAAACAGGATCAATATACTTAGATAAAATACTTAAAGCAGAAACACTGTACTTATATTAGATAAATATACTTTCTGCCAAAAATGAAAGCAAGAACAAAGATGGACATTAAATTGATAAAGGAATCTGTATAATAAAAAAGCATAACAATTACTAATATATATAATTAAAATATATATGTGCTTTACATGTAAGGCACAAGTAAACAACAAAATAATAATATGGCTGACCTGAGTTAGAGTTCCAGCATCCCATATAGACCCCGAGCCCTCCAGAAGTAATTCTTGAGTGTAGAGCCAGGAGTAATCTCTGAGCATCAACGGGTGTGGCAAAAAATAAATTTAAAAAATCATTTAGACAGAAAAAAAAACCCAAATGAACAAAGATCTTAAATGATAGATAAGAAAGATTTATATTTACTGAATGTTCTGCCATGAAATACCAGAACACCCACTCTTCACAAATACTCATTGAATGTTCTCAAGGATAGATCATATTGGGACACAAAACAAGTCACAATAAATTTATGAAGCCAGTAATCATTATTATCCATCTTTTCAGAGTACAATGATATAAGGTAGATATCAAAAACAAATATAAAGGAAAACCACAAATTTGTAGAAAATAAACCATAAACAACTATGAGGGCAATGAGAAACTTAAAGGTAAACTAAAAATACCTGGAGATAAGTGGAAAAGAAAATACTGAGAACAGAGTCTATGCAATACAACAAAAGCCATACTCAAAGAGAAGTTAAGAGCAATATTGGCCAATATCATGAATAATGAAGGTGCATAATGAAATAAAATAAATAAGTGACAAATAAAAAGAACTTTTTACAAAAAAAAATAAAAGAACCATGTTGTAAACATCTAAACTTATAACTAAAAGAACTAGAAAGAAAAGTAAAAGTAAAATGAAAGAAAATCATTGGTAGTAAAAAAAGTAGAAATTACCAAAATATATAATAAAGATGACAATCTAAAACAGTGTTGCCCAAAGTAGATCCCACATTCAGGAAGCATGGAATCAGTCCAAGGAGTGAGGGCCTCAAGTGCCACTGGGGTTTTTATTTTGTTTATTCATTTAAGGAAGGTAAATCTCTGTAGAAGCACTTGAGTGAGTTATTTTAAAGAGCAGTTGACCAAATAAGTTTGGGAATCTGATCTAAAAGATGAGTAAAGCCAAGAACTAATGCCTTAAAAGGATGAAGACAATGACAAGGGCCAGGAAGACTAGTCCATGCATGGTAAGTAGCTTGCCACAAATAGCAGAGAAGTTAAGGCTGAGAAGGGACTACTGTGACAATGATAGTTAGAATGATCACTATGAACAAGAATTGGGTGCATAAAGGAGATAAAGTGATACTCCTTCAGTAGTAATGATGATGATGATGATGATGATGATGATGGTGGTGGTGGTGGTGGTGGTGATGATAATGATGATGATAATAATTGCAGACCAAAATGTCTTCAAAATAAAGGAAGAGAGAGTAAAAAAATGTCTGCCCAAGAAGCAGAAAGGTGAGAGGTTAGTTGGGAAAGTGGAGGAAAATTCTAGCTATCCTATTATCAACTGCTCCCCAGCCAGCTGCTCGTGAAGGAGCCTCCTCTCCCTGCTCTCAATGTAGATCACAATTAAAAAGTCCCAGTCACTCGCTACAAATGGCAAATGCAAAATGATTGTTGGCACTCCAAATCTAGCTTTATTAAACATATACTGTTAACCTTTGAAGGTTTTACTCTTTTTCTCTTCATTTTTTAATTTCCATTTGGTGTGCTTTAAAAGAGAGATAGTTTTATCCAGCAAATATAGCCCAAACCCTATATTTTTAACAGGAAAATTAGGGGTTCCTCTTATATGTCCAGTGTCTTATACATTGGAAAAGATGGTACTTCTCTACTCATATTGCAGAGAACAAAATGATTCTGAAAATATACAGTTGTAGTTTCTTTAAATAACATGTGCTACATTAAGCATATGTCATAAAGTAACTGCTATCAAAATTCTATCTTAAGATCAAATGAGTAATTTTAACATAAAAATTTATATTATAATCTACAGAGATTCTTGCTTTGGAATTCACTTAAATTTAACATATAGTTCCAAGTCACTAAAACATATCTACCAGAGGAGAGGCTGGAGCAATAGCACAGCAGAAGGGCGTTTGCCTTGCACATGGCTGACCTAGAACAGACCTGGGTTTGATCTCCTACATCCCATATGGTTCCCCAGCCAGGAGTGATTTCTGAGAGCAGAGCCAGGAGTTAGCCCTGAGTGTCACTGGGTGTGGCCAGGAAGGAAGGAAGGAAGGAAGGAAGGAAGGAAGGAAGGAAGGAAGGAAGGAAGGAAGGAAGGAAGGAAGGAAGGAAGGAAGGAAGGAAGGAAGGAAGGAAGGGGGGGGGGGGGGAGGGAGGGAGGGAGGGAGGGAGGAAGGGAGGGAGGGAAGGAGGGAGGGAGGGAGGGAAGGGAGGGAGGGAAGGGGAGGAGGGAAGGGAGGAAGGAAGGAAGGAAGGAAGGAAGGAAGGAAGGAAGGAAGGAAGGAAGGAAGGAAGGAAGGAAGGAGGAGGAAGGGAGGGAGGAGGAGGGAGGGAGGGAGGGAGGGAGGGAGGGAGGAGGAAGGAAGGAAGAAGGAAGGAAGGAAGGAAGGAAGGAAGGAAGGAAGGAAGGAAGGAAGGAAGGAAGGAAGAAGGAAGGAAAGGAAGGAAGGAAGGAAGGAAGGAAGGAAGAAAACTATCTACCAGAGGACCAGGAAGCTAGCTCAATAAATTAGAGTACATGAAGAGGCTCCAAGTTCAATCCCTAGGACTTCATGTCCCCCAGGCATGGTGGGGTATCTCTGGTAGCACCCAGCCCAGCTGGGCATAAGCTGTACTGATGTATCTCATCAAGGAGCAGAGCCTATGCATGAAACTATCAAATCTGCGTGAAGTACTATCAACAGTAATTCCCATGAGCCCCAAACACGATTCTGCTCCAAAATGAATATGCTAATTAACTAATTAAATACTCTATCTTTGAAAAAGCTCTTTACTACACCCACCAGTATTTTCAAGGTAGAATCTATCAAATTTCTTTAAACTGCTCTTTTTTCTTGTTGTTGTTTGAAGCATAAGATTAAAGAATGATAAACCTTAAGACCATCTGATTTGGGAAACAATTCTTTACAAAATAAGCAAAAGTTGCAGATGTCAAAACATAAAGATCATTGAAAAGAACCTCAACTTTAATCATAATCAAAGAATTTTTAAAAATTATAAATGTATTATTTTACCCACCAGGCTACCCAAAATGTTAAAACATAAATATGAAAGTTTGGTGAGAATGCAAGGTATGTTCTACACATCTCTACTCAAGTGTAAATTGGTAACCTGCCTTTGGAAAACAATATGTTGTCAATTTTTGGTAGCAAAACACAATAATCCTACTCCTAACCAAATATATTAAGGGTAGCAATTTTCAATAATTTTGGTCATGGGACCCACAAGAGAAAGTGGATTTGGGGAAGCCAGAGTGAGTAGATCATTTTGCGCTATTCAGGGTTTCTATCTCTGGTATCCTATAATGGTTGGCCCAAAACCACCCGGAGGGATTTCTGAGTACAGAGCCAGAAGTGACCACTGAGTACTGCTGGGTGTGGTTCCCCTCCACTCAAAAAAACTGAATTTTAAGTCACACTGCAATTTGAGTATATTGTTCCATATATACTGCATCAAAAGATCTATGAAACAATATTCACCCATATATATGGAATACAATGACAAGTTGCATTCTAATTTGGTGTAAAAAATACTTTTAATGCCAATCATGTAATAAGTACATTAGTGTTCATAAATCGACAAAAGTGTCACAAACTACCATTCCTTGGTGTCAACCTTATTTACAATAGAAGAAGCCCCCAAAAGCCCATTTATATGTATGTATAATGGGCAAAACTGAATATATGAAACAAAATTTTCACATAGTACAGTGCACACAGCAATAAAAATAACTATATTTGCTTACATTGTGTCTGATCAACAACAGAAACAAAAACCATAGACAGTTTAAAAGCATGTTACAAAAAATGTTACCTCATTTTAGACAAAATATAAAAATGTGCAAAACTAAATACATAAACTGTATAGTTCTTAAGGAAAGAGAACATAAAACTTTAGATTACTATTTTCTTCTGAGACAATGAAGAGAAGAAAGGAGATGGGACCATAGAAGAGCAGAGGAGGGCTTATGTGCCATGTGTTACTGTGAATAAATTATCTGAGTCAACTGTCCCAAACAGCCATTGTATTCAAACTCCTTCCCACTTGTAAGTGCTGACAAGAGAACTGCTCTCCTTCCATTTCTTTGAGCTTGTGCTCACTAACAAAACTAGCACTGCTTAGAAATAAAAGAGTTGTTAACCTAAGTATGCACAATATCTGTAAGTGGAGACATCAAAATGAGCTGATAATGATACTTGACCTTAAATGACAAAGATTTGGCAAATGTCAGCAAGGAAGATAATCTGAAATTGGCAGAAAATTTCAACACTCAAGTATCCACCTATTACACAAGGGCCCAGAATAAATTTATCTGCTTAGGTTCTGACTAAGCAGAAAATTAAATAAAACTACTTCATCAAAGAGAAATAAGAAAACAAAACTTGAATTTAAACTCAATTAACTGAATTTGCACCATGTATAAAAGAGAAATAATTGGTTTACCATGATGTTATTAAGACACAGATAAAGCACGCATTAATGATATATTAAATTACACAGTGACAACAGTGACCACAATGTATAGATTAAAATGTAAACAACTTAAAATTTAAGAGCATTTTAATTATGCTATGCTTTCCTATATCACCAACTTGGCCAAAAATTACAAGTAATTTATCTTTCTGGTTGTCATTGTCAACAAACTGAAAATAAATAACTCAGTCCTCTAAATAATATTCTCATTTTCTGTGAACTCAAGTAACATTGCTCAATGTTACAATTGGTAGGCACTGAACCTCTAAGATTTTCTAAGATATTCAAGAAATTACTAGGAAAAAAAAATTGTAAATACATTAAATTGTTTTGGTGCCATGCTTTCTAACACTTAATTGACCAGAACATACCCATAAAGTAGAAAATTGTCAAGAAGCAAATGTATCAAAGGCCATACATTTAATTCTTCAAGTGATGTAGAATTACTGCCAGAACCCTACAGAAGGGATGAAAAGATACCAAAACACATTAATATTCCTGCAATTTAGAAGTATTACTACCATACCGTAACACCCAGTGAGAGGTCACACTAATAATAAAGACATAAGCACAAAGGCTCTACTTCCTACTTATCTTAAAAAATAGGGAATTGTGGGGTGAGGAGCAGTACTAAGGGCCTACTTCTTTTTTTATGCTAAGGGACCAACCCCTGGCAGGGCTCAGGGGACCATTTTGGGTACCAGCAATGAAAACTGAATCTACTGTATGCAAAGCAGGCACATTTCCCACTGTACAATATCTCTGGCACCTAAAAAAGGAAAAGTTTTTTTAATAAATATTACCTATTTCAGTAGTTTCACAAGGAATTATTGTTTCAAAATCTACTTGTCACATGTGTGACTCCATGTGATCAAAATAACACAATTATCTTTCGATTTTGAATATTTTTAATAAATAAAATTTATTTATTTTATTTATTTTTATTTCTTTATTTTTATAAAATATTTAAGCATTATGATTCCAAGCATGATTGTAGTTGGGTTTCAGTCATAAAGCAGAGATATCACCCCTTCACTAGTACAAACATTTTCTACCTACCAATGCCCCCCTCCCTTCTTCCCAATCCCTGCCTGTATTCAAGACAGGCATTTACTTCTCTCACTCATTAAGATAGTCCATGATAGTTGTTTAGTGTAGCTATTTCTCTAAGTGCACTCACTACTCTCTGTGGTGAGCCGATCCTTTCCAGCCCTCATCTCCTATTCTCTCTGAGCATTATTACAATAATGTCCTTAATTTTTTCTTAAAACCCATAGATTAGCGAGACTATTCTGTGTCTATCTCTATCCCTCTGACTTATTTCACTCAGCATAATAGATTCCATGTACATCCACATATAGGGAAAATTTCATGACTTCATCTCTCCTGATGGCTACATAATATTCCATTGTGTATATGTACCACAATTTCCTTTAGCCATTCATCTGTGAAAGGGCATCTTGGTTGTTTCCAGAGTCTGGCTATTGTACAAAGTGCTGCGATGAATATAGGTGTGAGGAAGGAATTTTTGAATTGCATTTTTGTGTTCCTAGGGTATATCCCTAGGAGTGGTATAGCTGGATCATATGAGAGTTCAATTTCCAGTTTTTTGAGGAAATTCCATATTGTTTTCCATAAAGGCTGGACTAGACAGCATTCCCACCAGCAGTGGAATGAGAGTTCCATTCTCTTCCACATTCCCACCAGCAGTGAATTGAGAATTCCATTCTCTCCACATTCCCACCAGCACTGATTGTTCTTGGTTGTGATGTGTGCCAGTCTCTGAGGTTTGAGATCTAAACCTCATAGTTATTTTGATTTGCATCTCCCTGATGATTAGTGATGTGGAGCATTTTTTTATGTGCCTTTTGACCATTTGTTTTCTTCTTTGAAAATTGGTCTGTTCATTTCTTCTTCCCATTTTTTGATGGGGTTAGATATTTTTTTGTTAGATTTTTCTTGTTAATTTCTGTCAGTACTTTGTATACTTAGATATTAGAAGCTTATCTGATGGGTTATTTGGGTGAATAGTTTCTCCCATTCAGTGGGTGGCTCTTGTATCCTAGTGCACTATTTCCTTTGAGGTGCAGAACTTCTCAGCTTAATATAGTCCCAATCTGTTTACCTCTGCTTCCACTTGTTTAGAAAGTGCTCTATTTTGATTGAAGATGCCTGTAGTCTCAATGCCATGGAGTGTTATACCTACGCGTTGTTCCATATACCTTATGGTTTCAGGTCTGATATCAAGGTCTTGAATCCATCTGGATTTGACCTTTATGCATGATGTTAGATGGGGGATCTGAGTCGCTTTTTTGCAAGTGACTAACCAGTTATGCTAACACCACTTTTTGAAGAGGCTTTCCTTGATTCATTTTGCATTTCTTGCTCCTTCATCAAAAATTGATTGATGAAGATAAAGACAGATCCTCAGATCATTGGAATTAGACTTTAGTATTCAAAGAATGTTTCCCAGACATACAATCAATCAATTTTTGAATTAAAAAAAAAAAACACCAAATTAGTGGGGAGGTGAGGCAACTACATACCAAGTATAAATGTTGACACTGTTGAGAACACATTAGCAATAATAAACTTAAATAAAAACTAAAAAAAAATCCCTAGTTAATTGCATGATATATAATAATATGATAATGCCTAAAGTTAACAACATTTCTATACTAAAATTATATTACATGGAACACTGCCTTGTTTCTATATATCACATTCCATATAAGCAAGTCCATTAGATAAAAATAGACCATTTATCTAAACTATCTTGCTTATCATTTGCAAAGTTCTATTTTGAAGGGGTCTTAAAATTGCTCTTTGCAAGCTCAGGAATTTTATCTTGAATCATTTTGCACTGTAAAGAGCTATTGTTTTTTTCAGTGTGTAGCAGTGGGATGATTTTTATTTCAAATTCTCAAGGCAATGCTTTATTGGTAATCCCAATGCAATTATTAGTAATAAAAAAGGTCAATAGTATTAATATGCCCACACAAAGGCGGCGAGCTATCCATAGTTTTACTGCCTTGGAGAACATTGCACTTGGATGATCTTATATATTATGAATAACTGCCTCCGCATGTTAGTTCTCACCTATGCAGTTTATGATTTCCTTTTTAATAGGTTTAGAAAACAATAATTTTTTGTCATTTACATTTTTCTTAAAATATCTCATGGATGGGAAAGAAAAATAAAGTTTTGTGTTTACTCTATCAAACAATATGGTAATTTCACATGAAAGTCACCATAATTAATTACTTCAAAGAAGAAAAATGATACTCCTTAGGCATTGAATTAATACAATTTAAACTGAATAAGCTAGCACCCAGAGAAAATGGTTTATCTAAGTGACAAAGCAAAACTTTGTATTAAGATATTAGTTAGTCATGATAAACAATCTGAAAGTCTTAAGTAACCATCACAACAAAAATTTACACTACAGCATGGAACCTGGAAACTCATTCTCTGTCATTTCCTTATTTCAATCACATGGCTGGCTCTCAGAGATATGAACTCTCTAGATAATTAGATGCCATTTATTTATTAGTGAGGTTTTTTTTTTGGTTGTTTTATTTATTTATTTTGCTTTTGGGGCCACACTTGGTGACACTCAGGGTCACTCCTGGCTATGCGCTCAGAAATTGCTCCCAGCTTGGGGGACCATATGGGACGCAGGTGGAGCACGTGCAAGGCAAACACCCTACAGCTTATGCCACCACTCCGGCCCCTTTTAGTGAGTTTTTTATTCAATAGTATTATCTATGAACATCCAACTTTTGTTACCTTTTAACTCACTCCTACAAAATTGATTTTGACTATTTACTTAGATCTTTATTTGGGATCATTAGTATTTAAGCCAACTTGCATAAACCAATCTAATTTAGTAATCTGATATTGAATAACAATATTATCCAAAGTAGCACAATATGTATGTACTTCTTTTATGTTTTACAATTTGTCCTTGGCGACATATCAGCTGTACTCAGAGTTTAGTACTGGCTCTACACTCAGAAATCACCTCCACACTCCAATTTGGAGGACCAAGTGGGTGTGACAACTATTGAACCTTATCAGCCACAGTAATGCAATGTACTATCACTCTGACTCCATGTACTTCTATATTAATAAAAATTATATGGTCACCAGGGAAGTCTGGGCAGCTATAAACCATGCCCCACAAATGCAATCACCATATTCGAGCCAGGCAAGATCCATAGACTCACTCTTTTTCTTGGACAAGACGTAAACCGAGCCATGAAAGATTGTGAATACATTGGCCACATAGCAGAAGCTGGCTACTCAAGAGGAGAGGGTGAGCCAAGCTCCTGCTCTACCCAAAGTCACACTTGCTGCCTCCTTCACCCAAAATCACTGTTTTCCCAATGGTCCCTGCCACCATCACTGACCCTTGCCAATTCCCTATAGGGTTCACTGATATCACCAGGGGCTGATATCATCAGACTTTTGGAAGGTCAATGCAGGCACCCTCCTCTCATATCATCCTTCTATCCAGGAGGTCTGACAGCTGAGTACATGCCCCTAAAAGTCTCAGGATCAGTAGTAATGCTTTGAATTTCTGAACTTCATTTTTTGATACGGTCATACCCTATAATAAATTGCACCAATTATAACATAATGAACAGCTAAACAACAAGAGTTTATACTAAACCTCTGTCATTGTACTAATGAGGTCATTGGAGATACAATAATTTTTACAAATGTGCTGGCTACGCTACTTTTTCATTTTTCTTTCTTTTTTATTCTCTTCCTTTTTATTTTTTCTTTCTTTCCTGTAATGGTGCTTTCACTTATCTGTAAACAAATGTATTATGTTCAACTATATCAAACTATATGATGCATTTAAAAAATATTATTTAATCAATATTAAATGATTGACATTTATGAAGTCATAGACTACCAACAATAATTTATTATTGTTGTTAATAGATGTATGTGTACTTGAGTGCAGTTATATGTATAGATGTGTTTTTCTCTAGATAGAAAAAATCTATGTAATAGGCATTTTTATTTTAATGTTTTTCTTTTATGTGATTTGATTTCCTATGTTTTTCACAGGTGGTTACTATAACTATTAATATTAAAATACAAGTAATTAAAAATAAGTCTTGGCAGGGCCGGAGCAGTGCACAAAGTGGTATGGTGCTTGCCTTGTTGTGTGCTAACCTAGACAGTGGTCGGGCAACCATTTTTTTTAACATGAGCCAAATCTTGCCAAAACCACAATTGAAATTTATTTTGAGAGCCACATTTTTTTTTTTGGTTTTTGTTTTGTATCACACCTGGCAATGCTCAGGGTTTATTCCTGCTCTAATGCTCAGAAATTGCCTCCGGCAGGTTCGGGGGACTATATGGGATTTGAACCAGTTGACCTTCTGCAATGCAATGCAAATGCCTTACTGCTGTGCTATCTCTCCGGCCCCTTATTTTTTTATTTTTTTTTTTTTTTTGGTTTTTGATTTTTGGATCACACCTGCAGTGCTCAGGGTTACTCCTGGCTCTATGTTCAGAAATCGCTCCTGGCAGGCTCAGGGGACCATATGGGATTGCCGGGATTTGAACCACAGACCTTCTGCATGAAAAGCAAATGCCTTGCCTCCATGCTATCTCTCCAGCTCCGAGAGCCACATTTTTAAAAACAAAAATACATAGAATGGTACACTGCTTTTAGAGTTTCAATAAAGTTTGTATTGAGAATATTCTACATGCAAGGTATCCACATAGGTCGGGAGGATACAAATAACACAACTAATAAAAATAAAAACTTAAGAAAGATATTATTTATCGATAAAGTTAAAGTCCATAAAATTTTGCGCTTACAATGTAGAGACAATTACAATCCTGACAATGACTGACAAAGTCACAAACACTAATGTGAACATTGGCCTTGCATTTCCTTAGATAGTTTGATTAAGTCAGGTTTGTAGTTTTTAATTTTAGGCACAATTCCAGGTTCTCATCAATGAGACAATTTCTCAATTTACTCTTGATAAGATTCATGTTTGAAAAATGATTGTTTGCATAAATATGTAGACCCAAACAAGGAAAGAACAGTAAACACTAGCTTTTTTAGTTAATTATATGAGTCAGGAATACTTTTCCAGGTGGTTAAAAATCAACATATCTTCCTTCTCCAGGCCTTTCAAAGTAGACCATTTGTGCTGTGAACTAAGTTCACATTTGCATTTCTCCAATCTTTAAATTAGCACAAAGACGTTCAAAATTTCGAGCTCCACAGGTTCTTTGGTTTTTTAATCCAGCAATTGTATTTCAAAGTTGCCAATGTCAATTAAAAGGAGAAATATTTAATTACCGTTATAGTGGCATCCAGAGGTGTTTTTTTTTTTTTTTAACAAAGGCCAACGTCACTTTGCTGTTTCTGAAATCCTAAAATCTCTTGAGAAAAGCTTCCTCATAATTTAAAGCGAGCGCTGTTTTAAAAATAGGTTATTTGTCGGGGGCCCAGAGAGTATAGCACAGCAGCGTTTTGCCTTGCAAGCAGGCGATCCAGGACCAAAGGTGGTTTGGTTCGAATCCCGGTGTCCCATATGGTACCCCCCGTGCCTGCCAGGAGCTATTTCTGAGCAGACAGCCAGGAGTAACCCCTGAGCAACGCCAGGTGTGGCCAAAAAAAAAAGGTAATGTCATATCAAGAATTATTTTCTTGGCAATGTTTTCAACAGGCTTGGAAAGTGAATCAAAGTTTTTCTGTCAAAATCCTTGAGCAAAAACAGATAAATTTTTTGTTAAAACGAAATAACTTCTAACATAGAAAAAACTGTGTTTCCTTTCCCCTGTAGTTTATTATTAAGCTGATTTAGATGTGAAGTAACATCCACCATGAAATACAAGTTTTGAATCCACTGATCATTTGTTTAATTCTAGATAGTGACCACCCTTCTCGAGAAAAAATGCTTTGATTTCCTGATAATAAGGAAGCAAAACTGAGGATGATGCACTGTTATGGGGGGGGGGGGATCTGTGGATGACGCATATATGGCACCTTATGTGTTGTGTAAATAGGTATTATAAAATTAGTGGGGCTCATCATGATATTTTAAGCAGGGTTCACTCAAATAGTCCTCACTGGGGTACTGTTATATATTGACCTCAGACCTGGCACTAACTTTTTTTGCTAGCTCCTAGACTTAAAAAAATGTGTGAAGCTGCCTCACAGGGCCCCAATACAAATATTTGTCTGACAGGGGAGGGATGGGGCGGGGTCCAGGCTGGACAGTGACTCACCAGGCACCACAATGCAGCCACTGACCCACACACGGCTCTCCCCCTCAGTTGCTCCTCAGTCTGTGCCAGAGAGGATGCTGCCTCATGCCGCTTCAACAACACAGAAAGTCACACACCCCCCCATACCACATGACCCCACTGGAGCTGAGTGGAGCTGGCTGCGGGGGCTGCACACAGGGCAGACACTGACAGAGACTAGGAGCAGAGTCCTGGACTCCTGGAGCGGCTGCCTGGTACACAGAAGAGCCAAATTAAAAGTGTAAAAGAGCCACATGTGGCTCACGAGCCACAGGTTGCCGACCACAGACCTAGGATAAACTGCAGTTTTATCCCCTGACGTCCCATATGTTCCCCAAGCCAGGAGTGATTTCTAAGTGCATAGCCCCTGAGCATCACTGGGTGTGGCCCAAAAACCAAAAAAAAAATAAGTTCTTGGTTATTGTTTTTACATATATAAGCAACATGAAAATAATTAAATCATATCTAAAAATAATAAAAATTTTAATAATAATAACTAATAATTTTAACATCATTACATGGCCTCACATATTTATGAAAGAAAGAGATAATGAATAACTTTTCAATGTTATGTTGCCTACAGGTGACCTCCTCCATAGTAGTGACATCAACCCAGCAACAAAGTACCCAATAATATGTTGACAGTTTTTCAACTGAGACATATTCTGTAAGATTCCAACCATAATTGTATCCAAGTTCCTGTCTCCTTCAGGACCTGTGAGTCCCTCAATATGCAGCTCAAAAGTGCCATAAGACAGGAGTCCTGCTCCCTAGAGATGTTTATATAAGTGCTTAAGGAACAACTGATATATAGATGGTGATTTATGTGTACCCATGCGCATAGCTTGGGTGTATACTGAAGCAGGAAGGCCGCCTTACAGTTAATTCTAGTTAGCCATCATCTGCTTCACAGAATCTCATCTCTCCCTTCCAAATGTTCTCAGAAAGAGAATCTATTAGACCTTGACTACTAGGCCAGGCAGGCTTGCATATACACCTGAAACTTTTCAGGGATATTAACAGCACTAATTCATTAGGTGAGCCATTTATACCTGCAAGAACATTATTTGTACACATTTTTAGGTTTTTATTTGATTTCTGTGAGTTTTCAAATCCCTGAGATCACTTACTGTAGTCTTTCTCATTCACTATTTTATTCTCAATACCTAATACAAAGACTAGTATACTGCAAAGTGTTCAATAAATAATTCTTGACTAAACAAATCAGAACAAAGCATGATCAAATAAATATTGATAACCCAACTGTATAAAAATGCATAAAAACTATAATAAGTTAAGGTATCAAATATTTTAGTACTTATTTAACAATTGATTCCACAATGAGATATTTTTATTAAGGGTATATATCTCATGAATAGATGGTTACTTACAAATACTATTTTCTAGAGGGAAAATTCCATTGTCAGGTATTTAACTTCCTTACATACTATCTCAAAGCTTTAAAATTCTATCTCTGACTAGAGTGCAAGTGACTGGAAAAGATAAAATTATGGCCTATGATTTCACATTGCTGAAACCTTTAATGATGTAATTATAGTAAGAACTTTCTTCTCAAACTCACAAAGGAGGGGTCAAAATTCTACCATCCCCCATGTTGATAGTTATAATGGTCAAATGGGCTTTAAGTTTATGATGTTTATACTGGATAAAATGTGGGAGAATTGTACTTATGATTTGAGTAGGGGATAAATGTAAAGTTAAAATGTGGGCTTTTTGAAAGAAGAGGAGTTTAAACATGAAAAATTGAAGAGTAAGAAACTGAAATGTTGCATAGAGATGCCAAGGGTAGTGTAGTGTGATATTTAAAACTGAGAGCAGAGCAAGATGAAGAAGGCAAAATTATTATAGGTGGACCTTTTTCAAGAAAAATTGCTATTCAAACTATAAAAGAATAGCTTTTAATTAAGAAAGGCCATAACATTGACTGTTTTAGAATATAATTCAGAATGTTCCTGAAATTAAATGTTAAAGTCTGGAGCTAAGAAAGAAAACTAAATCACCACAAGATTCAGGTCTACTTTGCTAGTCTATCTCGAAACAAAGACAAGACTCATAGAAAGCTATAGCAGAGTTTGTAAATAAGTCAATATAGCAGAATGAAGTTGTGTAATTGAAATGTCTACAAATTATATGTAGTTGATTTTCCCAAAAACTGCAATAAAAATTATTATACATGGAGTACTTAATAATTAATCACACAAACCTTAAGGAGTATAAGAGTACACTACTAATAAACAGGTGCCAAATTAAACAAAAGCATGACACTGAGATAAGTTTACCTAGTTATATATGAAGTTCTTCTAATATTCCAGAGAATATAGAAATACAGGATATCAAAGGTGAATACTAATCATAAAAAGATGTCTTTGAGGAGGTGGTCAAAGTATATCCAACAGAAAAGAAATATAAAAAAAGGGTCCAGAGCAATAGCACGATGGGTAGAGGGCATTTGCCTGGCACACGACTGACCCCAGTTCAATCCTTGGCATCCCATATGGTTCCCCAAGCCTACCAGAAATGATTTCTGAGTTTAGAGCCTGGAGTAATCCCTGTTTGCCACCGGGTGTGTTCCCCCCAAAAGGATATGAAAAAGTATCAAGTGTTTATGGTAATACACAGCATTTTGTACACAGATTTTAAAATATTGTGTCGGAAACATCTGAATGTTTATATGATCCAAACTATTTTATCTAAGTTGATGATGTCTCTGAATATTAAGTCCTAAATGTCAGGAATCCTGTTCATTTTCCCTTAATCTAAACTGCTACTACAAAGTGCTTTCTTGGGGATTATGAAGATTACAACCGGGCTCTGAAGAAATCTCTTAATAGAACATATGGATTAACCACCATCACTGTCTTAAGAGTGGCACATTTATAAACAGAAGTTTTAGACTTTGTTTAGGTCAGAGACACAACTAAATACTTGATGGCACACTCAAGAAAAAGATAAATTATCTGAATTTAATGAAGATTCACCTGCAAAGGTGTAGATAAAATTAAAGGCAATCACCACAGTTGTTAAAACACCCAAAGGTTAACAATCTGCAACCACTATCATCCCTTGACCTTGAGAAGCCAAGGGAAGAGACATGATAGAATTCTAGAAAAAAAATTAAAAAATCCAGTTAACACTAAGAGAGATTCATCAGACAGGAATTATGACCTTTACTAGTCACTCCAAATATAACTCCCTGAAGGCAAAGAACATTAATATATATCCCATAATTCTCTTTCCTTTGTCCAGTTTCTTATTGATACTTCCTTGTGATACAAAGAGATCCTAGCTGATTATCACCCAAAAGTACTAATCTTCTGAGTTTCCTAGAAAAAACTAAGAGAAGTAGATATAGAGAGGCAAATAATGTTCATCAGAATTTATTGAACATTATTAAAGCCCATATTTCTATCATCTAAAGAATTTATATACACCTTTTAAGTCCAAAAGTGAAACTAATAATATTTTGATCTTCACAAGGACACTGGAGATAGGGAAATTCCTATCGCTATTATCCTCTACGATCAACAGAAGAAATGATGAATCAAAATAAGAAGTTCTTAGCCTAAATCACCTGGAAAAGATTAATTGAATTCCACTGTACACATTAACCTATCATAAAGACAACTATTACCCTAAAAACTCTGTCTTACTATATTTTTCTTATAATGTTTTCATCCACAAAGTCAAGAGAGATGTATTTGTCATCGTCACTCACTGAAATGTTGGGGCATATAGTCATAATACATATATTCGTTAGAACCAGATTTCATTTGACATAATTTGATGATCAAGGTTTAACACACTTTATTAAACAGTGGAGGACTTGATTGGTAACCTTTAGAAAAGCTTTTCCTCCTTGGGCCCGGAGAGATAGCACAGCGGCTTTGCCTTGCAAGCAGCCGATCCAGGACCAAAGGTGGTTGGTTCAGAATCCCGGTGTCCCATATGTCCCCCGTGCCTGCCAGGAGCTATTTCTGAGCAGACAGCCAGGAGTATACCCTGAGCACCACCGGGTGTGACCCAAAAAACCAAAAAAAAAAAAAAAAAGAAAGAAAAAAAAGAAAAGCTTTTCCTCAAGGATTTTGGGGATACACTTCGTTCTGGAGCAGAGTCAAGAGAGAGTGGAAAAATTAGGGAGTATTCCTAAGGGGGAATGTGAAAATAAGAGGTTTTCTAAATCTTTGTTTCTTTTAAGATAAGATATAATATTCAAGATCTTGTTGATGGGAATAATCTGGTACCAAAGGGGGGGGATTATTCTTGTCAAGAATTAATCTATAGGGTTTGGAGAGATAATACAGAAAGTAAGGGTACTTGCCTTGCACATGGCCACCCTGGATTCAATCGCCCCAACATCTCGAACCCACCAGGAGTGATTCTATTGCAGTCAGGAGTAACCACTGGGCACTACTGGATGTGGCCCAAAGGCAACGCCCCTCCACCCAAAAAAAAAAAAAACTGAGAAAACCACAAACAGGGATAGAGTTTAGTTTAGAGAAAAAACTACATTTTGAACTAATCCTAATAATGAGAATGTATGAAGGAAATAGAAAACCTGTCTAAAGTACAGGCGGGGGTTGGGGTGGGGGAGAAGGGAGATTTGGGACATTGGTGATGGGAATGTTGCACTGGTGATGGGTGGTGTTCTTTACATGACTGAGACCCAAACACAATCATGTATGTAATCAAGGTGTTTAAATAAAATATATAAAAGAAGAAAATAAAAGTTCTGGTACTTTGAACTTAGAGTTGAAGGGAGTGGTGATCTGTTAAACATTTAGAAAGTTCAATATTATCTAGCACCAGAAACAGTTCTGTAACATTATAGGGAGGAAATCACAAACAGGGAAAGCAGGTCAATGTCTGATGGACATTTGAGTAAGTCTCCTCTAATTGGTTTTTACATCTGAAATAGAAAAAGAAAACTCAGATGGACTTAAGAATAGTTAAGGCAGAGGTTAAAGTGCTTAATATTTATGAGGCTGACCCCATTATAGCCCTGGTACTACATCTGATCACCGGAGCACCACCACTAGGGTAGTGATTCCTGAGAATAAAGCCAATGAAAAGCCTTGAGCACTACCCAGTATCATTCGAAAGAAAGAAATTAGCTGAGCCTCGGAGAGATAGCATGGAGGTAGGATGTTTGCCTTGCATGCAGAAGGACGGTGCTTCAAATCCCAGCATCCCATATGGTCCCCCGGAGCCTGCCAGGAGCGAGATTCTGAGCGTAGAGCCAGAAGTAACTGCTGAGTGCTGCTGGGTGTGACCCAACACAAAAACAGAAAAAAAAAAGAAATAGAATAAAATTAGCTTGAAAATACAGATAGGAGGAAAAGTACAAATAAAAATTTCAAAGAGAAGAAATCATTAAATGCCCTAACCAAGAATTTTTACCTTAATAGTATGTGTGTGTGTGTGTGTGTGTGTGTGTGTGTGTTTTATAGGGATCAAATTTTAGAGCTTTACAAATATAAGAACATATGTCATACCACTGAACTACATCCTACTAGCTCCTATAGGACATGTTAGGCAGGATAATTCTTTGCTAGGGTAGGATGAGGTGGCAGATGTGACACCATAAGACATTAGTTCCAGTCTTAAACTCTGCTTAATAGATTATGCTAGTCATTTTCCCTGCTCCAGGGTTGTGAAGAAAATCAAATTACTCTCAAACATTATCTAGGGTCCCTGGGTCACAAAAGTGCCTGTGGGGTGAAAACCTAGAACTAAGAGCTAGAGAATGACTGATAGGAAAACATAAAAGAGATATGTTTTCATCTAAGGGACCCATCTGAGATTAGTGCTCATACATTTCAATTATCCCAATCATTTTGTGTGTGTTTATTTTTTCAGACTTGTTTAACTATATAAAAACAGATCAGGCAAGAAATTATATAGCAAAAATGAGGGCTGAGAGATAATGTAAGGATAAAGGCAGATATAAATTATTGAGTCCCTGGTTTTACATGGTCTCCTGAGCACCACATGAATAACCTCAGAGTACAGTCAGCAGTAGCCATCAAGGCACCAACACACAACCCCCAAAAGTGAGGATAAGCAAGGATTGAACTATATGAAATTAACTGACTGTAACGACGGAATGTAAATCAGAAGAGAATGCACAGTTTAGGAGGTGAGAATTTAGATAAGACAAATAAGATAAATGAAAAGAACAGGTGCTAGAACTCTCAGAGAGATAAGTATCTGGATACCTCAGGTTGTGAATTGGGTAATTACAAAGTAATAGGGAGTGAGATGTTTGAAACTCACCTAATTCATTACTGCTTAAAGTTAGTACTAGTTATATACCGGCATTGTTAGATATGTTATGATTATGAACATAGTAAAATTCTGAGAAACGTTAGTCCCATAAGAGTACCAGAAAACCTGTTGCAAATGCTTTGCTATTAAAATTAGCAAAGTGTAAGATTAAGATCCTGTAAATTTAATATGTATAAAAACACTGGTATAATAAATCCTATTAATCTGTTTTCCACTTTATCTGCTAATAGTTCCTAATGTCTTGGTAAGTAAATGGAGGTAGTATAGATCCAGACTTGCTACAAGTTCAAAGACTGGAATGATAGTAAGCTTGCTTGCTTATGAGAAAAACTTGAGGCATGAGGCCATTCTTGCTTCTGAAGGGGGATATCAAACTTGTAGAAATCAAAGACAGCTAAACAAACCTCTCATTATTAGAATAACGGCCATGACATTCAATATCCTCCAGGGAAAATTTAACGGAGTCTTTGATTTGGCACTTTTAGTCACTTTGAAATTAAGGTCGAATAATAAGGAGGAAAAAAAAAAAGAAAACACAGAAAAGAAGACAATTGGGCCATATACGAATTTTACTTTTCATCAGGTTTAAAAGAAAAACAAGAGCAAATTACATTTTACTTATGTTCTAACTAATGTTCTAACCCTTCTGCCTTTTGAAGAAAAATGTGTTTTTCTGTGGCTTTATAATAAAATCTAAAACACTATCCTTTTTAGCATGAAGCACTGTGTAATTGCCTTGCCAAAAATAGTCACCCTATATTACAGCCATCTAAGTTTGGTTTTTAATATCCTCAGATACCAACTACCACTGTGTCAGCCCCCTCAGTACAGCACTACGATTATCTGTTGTTTAAAATAGATGTCCTAAGTACATTATCTAAGTGAACAAAAGCATAAACATTTCACAGTATCAAATCATCAAACTGCTTAGGCAAGCTTATAAAAATATCTCCTGACTCCATTGTATCCCTTATGGAATTTTTTTTTCTGTTACTTGCTCTTCTGTTGCAATGATAGCAGCTCAAACTAAGATAATAAAATTGTGGATCTTCTTTTTATAGCGATAAGTGCTTTTCATTTTTTAAAAAGTAGAAGTTTTTTTCCAAGAACTAGTACATTTTAATATTGTTCAGTACAAGGAAAACATCTAGCAAAATTGGATTTTAATAAAACAAATTGACTTATTATCATAATAGTCACAAGTAAAAATAAAATTATGAGACCCGTGCCTTCTGTATTGAATTATATTCAAAACAAATGATAATTATCTTTTTATATACTGATATACTGATAGCCTTCTCACTTTCATCAGAAGACCTGAGTCTTCCATGTCTACATTGGTTTTCCAAACACTCCTTTGATTTTGGATGATGAAGAATCAATCCAGGGTTATGCTCAACCTTGTGACTAACCAACTGAGTTAGAAATTTCCCCTTTTTCAGGTCCCATCCTCACATTACACATGATCACTAACTCTGTCTTGACTAACAAAGGTGACATAACCATAGAGGGATTACAGAGAAATACAAGAGAAACCAAGTCCTATTCTAGCTTTCTTTGGTGAGATAATTTCTTTTGGATTGGTATCAGATTCATTTAATACTGTCCATTTCTGAGATCTTTCTTTCTCTCTCCACAGAATTCCTCTCAACTGTCACGCTGACAAGTCGGATCTTTTTCTGATGTCCCTAAGTGCCTGCACTACCAAGGATTTCAGATAAGAACTGGAGATGAGTGACTGGGTTAGCTGATAAAATGCTAATTAAAGTCCTGTTTTCAACACACCTGAAAGATTAACAAACTGGTCCATAATTTAATATACAGAGTGAGTTTTACTTTTAACATTGTACACTGGTAAACAAAAGGCTTTAACAATTTCAAAGAAGGTAATGTCAAGGAATGTCCAAGGATTTTTCTCTCTAAACAGGTAGACAAATGGATAATTTAGCTAAGTTTTCTAACAGCTTTTTCTTCCTGGTGAACTTTATGTCTTATCAGAGAAACACAGAAGCTCATCAGTGGAATATTTATATGCCATTCACTGACACAGAGTGAAATGTGCTGCAAAAACAGAATTATATTATCCAATGCTCACTTCAGCAGAATATATATTAGAATTATATTTTCCCTAAAGAGTAACCTCATCTGATAAGTCCTATTAAAAACTGGTGAAAACAGTGAATATTATACACCTAAAATTTCCAGATAGATATTACCAAAGGTATAATATAAAATCATGGTTTAAACTATATACTGAACTTTAATATTTCCTACCTCTGCTACTTCCTAACTGGATAACACTGAGGTAGTTACTGAATTTCTCTGTGCTTTTATCCCTTCTGGAAAGTTGAAATGACAGCAATAGCAGGCAAATATGTAGAGCTATAGTCGGGGTCAAATAAAGTATAATCTATCAAGCTAAATCACCCTTTAGTTGTGCATTACTTTTATTTTGTGCTTGTTAAAACAAAATTAAAAATTAAAATTACATCCCATTACCAAACATGAGACTTGCTCTGCATGTTATAATAGAACAAAACTCGTCAGAGTCTTTTAACACCATCATACTTGCCATACTTCAATCATGCAATTTATTTTCTATAAAGGGCCTAACTCTTACCACTCAAAGTTAATGTCCATCCATAAGAGAAATGTTTGGTATAATATAAGTATTGAAGCTTTTTTAATTCTCAGTTTTTTCACTGAGGTTTTTTTTTAACTGCTCAGATGATCACCCATCTTCAGGTCCAGAACTGCCAAAGTCTTAGCCTACTAACTAGTTATCAAACTCTGTTACTTCTCTCCCACTGTGCTCTGAATCCACCAGTCTCTAACCTCAAAATGTAAAATGCCACTCACTCTACCAGGAAAAGCCATGTGAAATTTTTTCTTGTTGAGTATTTTTCTTTTGCTTGTAAAAGAGAAGGTGGTTCATGTTCCCTAGAACTCTTCCTTTTCCCATAGCGAGCTGATCTCACAAGTGACAGACATGTGACATCTGGATAAGTGTCTGGAAGGAAAAATGGGAGTATGGATAAAGCAGGGAATTAAAATCAATGAAAAAAATCTCCAAGTTTCCCCTTTCCCATTGCTCTGTCAAAAAGAATCTTAAAATGTGACCATCTTTGATATCCCTTCTAATATGGTGGAAAATCCTGAAGTTCAAACATGGGGTGTTTAGACTGTTTTAAAACATGAGGCTCCGGTAACATCAAAGGCTACTCGTGGGTGGTTTGGGACCAGTTGAGGTCACCAGTGCCCTGGACTGTAATAGGTGTGGAGACGCTGTGTACCTGTGAAATGGCGGTGTTTGCTTTTTTTTCTGCTGATAAATGTGGAGCTGGGAGAGGAGATGCCTTTGTGTGCCTGAGGAATGATCTACTGTGGAAGGTTTAAAGGCAGACAGGTATCAGGTTAGGGTTACAAGGGGCAACTTTCCATCAGAGGATGTCCTTTGTTCTTGGAGAATAGGCTTCTTAAATTAGTGGTGCAAGAACAGAGGTTGATAAGAAAACTTCCTGTTTGACCATCAAATTTAAAATGAAGTCAATATAATTCTCGCAGTAGGTAATTTGGATAACAGGAAGGACATAAAACATACGGGTGTATTGACTCCATTTTGTTGGGGTTTTTTTAATGCCTAAATATCTTTATCTTGCATTAGTTCCACAACACTCATCTAGTGTTTGTGTGTGTGTGTGTATTTTAATTACAATCCCATAAAATCAAAGTGAGACCACTGCATCATTTCTGCTAGACTATAAACAGGTTCTAAAAAGTAAACTCTATTGACTATTTCTTGCATATTATATACAGATATATTTTACTTATCTATAATATATTGTAAAGCTTTTTTATAGTATTCTGAAAGACCTTCATGGGAAATTTACTACAGAAAGAATCCTCTTATAGATACTTGTTACTACTTTTCAGAGTAAAACAGCAATATCCAATTCATAGAAAATAGATAATATTTGTGTCTCTATTACATAGGACATTGCAATATAAGGAAAAAATTCACTCAGAAGCCAAACAAACAAGAGGAAACAGAGAAGGACCAAACTAATTCTGAGCATCTCTTGCTATCTGGGCTTGGTGGTGTTTCTCCAAAACCTCACTGAGTAGGATCCTCAGTCATTTGAAGGAGCTCATTTCCTCCTTGACAGGTTCTTCTGAACTCCATCAGTTTTGGAGAGTTTTATTATGGCTTATAAATCTCCCCAAAGTAGTTACAACTCACTATCCTCAAGTGATTTGCAAATACTCAAAAGTTCTTTGCTTTCTACTTTCTTTTTCCTCTCCTTAAAAAGGAGAAATTTTACCTGTACTGGCTGAAGTTTAGAAGTGGTGTTTTCATAGAGTGGGAAGGAAAAATTATTTTGAAAACAACAACAAAATCACACACTCCTCCAGTACTAACCCTTTTTATGTTTCAGAATAGATTGAAAATACTGAGACATTTTATTTTTAACTGCCATTTTATACTTTTTTTGGGGGGGATCATTTTCTGCTAGAATCAGGTCCAATTTCCATTGTGATTTTTTTTTTTTTGCCCTACAGAAATAAACATCGTGGTCAGGATGTCTGCCCAGCATCCTTCTGGCCCAACAAAGCAGTGGTTTCCAGTGAAATGCAAGTACTCTGGTGAGACTGTGCGGGCCCCAGCGGCAGCAAACTCATGAACCACAGGTTTTTAACCACTGGCAAGGTTTCAAACCACTTAATTGAATGACAAGTCCCTCAAACAGCTGTCATTTAAGATTCCTGGGTTTAGATGAAAGACCAGAAGTACTTGTAATTACTCCCCTCTAGCACCCTTTTCCTAAACACAGCACACAGCATTGGCAACAATTTTCAATCAAATGACCAGCCTGAACATGGGAGGATGAAGAAGGCATCTAACCATAGACAGGAAAAAGACAGAGAAGTTTTGTTTTCTCTTTTTGTTCCATAACTTTCAAGAAAGTCCCAAGATCTAAAAACAATTACAGATCTTAAAGTTAGACTAATTTTAATTTCCTTTCATCTTTCATTCAATACCAAGAATCAATTTTCTTGACAACTTTTGATGAACCCCATTTCACCCATTATAGTTCACCTAAGAAATAAAGGTTGATTTCCTGAGCAGAAGTCAATTTTTAGAACTTAGCATTCCACAGAGAACTTTAAGTCAACAAATTCTAATTTCCACAAGCAAAAATGTTTATAATTATTGAATTTAATAATTTTTTACTTATGAATCCCACACACATAAATTTTTTTCTGTTTTTTTAATTTTTATTTTTATTGTGACCAAAGTGCATTACGAATCTTTCACTGCATCATTTATGGTACATAGTGACAATGAATGAGGGGCATTCCCACCACCAGTGCTGTCCTCCCTCCACCCCTGTTCCCAGTATATATCCCATATCTCCCTCCGTTACCCCCCAGAATGCTAGTGCAACTGGTCTCCACTTTACAGCTTGTTGTAGATTGAGCATCCATTCTACCATTATTGAAGAAAAAAAAGGATAAGAAAAAAGGGAGAAAAAAATTTGGTAGCAACTACCAAAAAAAGAGAGAGGAAAAAAGAAAAAAAAAAGAAAAAATGGAAAAAGAAAAAAAAATGCACCCAGCAAATAAAAATTTAAAAATATCATCAAATAATAACCACAAGAGTGAAAAAGAAAGAGAAAAGTGGAAGAAAAAAGAAGGAAATACAGTCAAAAACTAACAAATCAAAACAAAACAAGAAAAAGTAGGGAAAAAAGAGAAAAAAAGAAAAACAAGAAAAAAGCTGGAGTGGCAGGGTTTGGCTTTCCCCCACTTTTTTTTTTTTTTTTTTTTTTGCATAGGCACAGTAAGCATTGGGGAAGAAAGGGAATTCCCGTGGCCTAAGAGATTCAGGCTTTCTCCATACATACATAAAATTTGATATACACATATACTTATATATAAATAGATGTATATAATCATATTTAACATAACTCTTAAGATAAGAAATAGGCAAATATGCTAATTTGTTAGCCACAAAACTACATCTGTGTATACATTTAGTACTAGTATTTATAATCCATCAGTTTCAAATCTAGTAAAAGGTGGTCTCAAAACAACAGGATAGTACCTACTCTTGCATTAATTTCTCCAGTTCTTGCTAAATCTCCTTCAGCTTTCTCCTAATCCACCATATTTTCTGATTCAGTATTCATTCTCAACATCTCAAAGTAAGCATCTATTCCTTCAAATTTACTGCATGCCTTTCTTATGTCCCTCCTACTCCAGTCCATGGAAGTCTTGTTCAAATCCAAGAAGAACAATTTTCTAGAATTTCTATATGCTCAGGCTTCTATTTAGTTGGCTTTTAGGCTTTTGTTTTATTTAGTTATTTTATTTATTTCAATCTCCTGTTTTTATATATAATCAGGTCACCATTTAGAGAATCCAGAGGGCAGATGGCTGCATCTCTAGTAGAAACTCTACTTTAAAGACTCATTAAAAAGTTCTCTTTTCACCTAAACACTGTTCCCAGACCACTTTTCTGCAATGCCTTTTCATCTTTTAAGCCTTCCATTCAATGCAACCTTTATCTCATCCTAAAATCCATCAAATATTTATTTCTAGGACACTTATCTCATGTCTAGTTACCATTTTTTCATAGATCTTTTCATTCACCAGTCATCACTTTCAGTGAAGTTAACATCCAGGCTGATAATAATCCCAGTGCAGCAGTATTTAATTGCTCAACTAACTCAATTCTTAAGTGCCTTTCTTCAATCAGCAAAGTATAAGCAACCACATGTTTTTTTTGTTTTTTTAATTATTAATTTATTTATTGTTTTCTGGGCCACACCTGGCAGTGCTCAAGGATTACTCCTGGCTCTGAACTCAGAAATCACCCCCTAGCAAGCTGGAAAACCATATGGGATGCCAGGAATTGAACTGGGTCCCTTCTGGGTCAGCCAAATGCAGGCAAATGCCCTACTGCTGTGCTATCTCTCCGGCCCAACAACAACATGTTGAGACAGATTACTAGTAGGCAGAGAATAAGGGAAGTAGTCTATTAAAAAGGAGTCTATTAATAAGGGAAGTAGTCTATTAAAAAGTAGTCTATTAATAAGGGAAGTAGTCTATTAAAAATCAAAAACTGTGTAAAACAACAGCCAGAATCTGTAAACAACCCAAGTATCTGAGAACAGAATGGATAAAGAAACTATGGTACATACACACAATGGAATACTATGCAGCTGTTAGGAAAAAGAAGTAATAAAATGCGCTTATATATAGATCAATATGGAAAGTATTATGCTGGGCAAAATGAATCAGAGGAAGAGGGATAGAATAGAAAAATCACACATTTGTGAAATATAAAAAAGATAATATGGCAAAAAATATCCATACATAATAGAGATGAGGGCCAGGAGGACTAGTCCATGGTAGGAATCTTGCCACAAACAAAGATAAAGTAAAACTAGGGCAGAGAAGGAACCACTATGACAAGGACAGTTGGAAATGATCACTCTGGACAAGAACTGGGTGCTGAAAGTAGATAAAATGATATGCATGTTATCCCTTCAATAACAATATTGCAAGCCATAGTATCTAATAGGGAGGGGGGGAAGGAAGAGAGAAAAAGAAAAAAAAATGCCTGTCTCAGATAATCTCAGTGTTTAATTGCTCAACTAATTAGGGGAAGCAGGCAGGGGAAAGGGTAAGGAGAAAGAGAGGAGGGGAAATAGGAGCATTTGTAAAAGGAATTGTGCATTGGTGAAGTGTTGTACTCTGTATGACTGAAACTCAAACATGAACAACTTAGTAACTACAAAAAATTTAACTATGGGGTCAGAGCAATAGCACATCAGGTAGGGTGTTTGTATTACACACAGTGACCTGGCTTCAATACCTGACATGTTTTAAGTTGTCCAGAACCTACCTGGAATAATTTCTGAGTGCTGAGCAAGGAGTAACTTTAAGCACCACTGGGTGTGGCCCAAAATTTTTTTAAAAAATGTATTATGAACAACTTTATAACCTTTTTATTTAAATAAAGTAATTTTAAAAGAAAATTGTGAGAAAAAAACAGAATCAAGTATATTTAGGAATTTTGTAGAAATGCTAATACTACAGCTTGCTCCAGAGCCTCACCAGGTATGGCCAAAACAATTTTTTAAAAGCCTTCTCATCCTCCTTTCATTAACTCTGGTAACTGCAGTAGATTTTTCTGAGTTTGGAAATTGATTTTGACTGTTTGTTTGTCTTGCTTATTTCTATTCTAATTTTGATCTAGTAATTTTTTTCAACACATTTTTATTTCACTTAAAATGATCACCTCAAATTTCATTCATTTTTGTCTCCAATGGAACAAATTCAAAAATTTTAGTGGCAAAGTTGTTTCCAAATTTGGAATGAGGAGCATAAGAATACATATTTCCGTCATGTAAAGAACACCACCCATCACCAGTGCAACATTTCCATCACCAATGTCCCAAGTCTCCCTTCGCCCCACCCGACCCCCGCCTGTACTCTAGACAGGCTCTCCATTTTCCTCATACATTCTCATTATTAGGACAGTTCAAAATGCAGTTATTTCCCTAGCTAAACTCATCACTCTTTGTGGTGAGCTTCCTGAGGTGAGTTGGAACTTCCAGCTCTTTTCTCTTTTGTGTCTGAAAATTATTATTACAAGGGTGTCTTTCATTTTTCTTAAAACCCATAGATGAGTGAGACCATTCTGCGTTTTTCTCTCTCTCTCTGACTTATTTCACTCAGCATAATAGATTCCGTGTACATCCATGTATAGGAAAATTTCATGACTTCATCTCTCCTGACAGCTGCATAATATTCCATTGTGTATATGTACCACAGTTTCTTTAGCCATTCGTCTGTTGAAGGGCATCTTGGTTGTTTCCAGAGTCTTGCTATGGTAAATAGTGCTGCAATGAATATAGGTGTAAGGAAGGGGTTTTTATTGTATTTTTGTGTTCCTAGGGTATATTCCTAGGAGTGGTATACATGACTGAAACCCAAACACAATCATGTATGTAATTAAGGTGTTTAAATAAATTAAAAAAAAATAAATAAAAAATAAAATAAATTTTAGACATACAATGTTTCCGCATGAATCCCACCATCAGTGTCAACCTCTCTCCACCAAAGTTCCCTGAGTCCATCCCATACCACCATCTCCATCTCAGGCTGCCATAATAACAGGCACCTTTTGGTGGGAGGGCAGTCACACCTGAAGGTGAGCAGGGATTTCTCCTGGTTCTGAGCTCAGAAATTGCTTCTGGCTGACTTAGGGGACCATATGGGATGCCTGGGTTTGAACCACCATCCATCCATCCTGTCTCTGCTGTGTGCAAGACAAACGCCCTACCGCTATGCTATCTCTCTGGCTCCATTTTCCCCTCTTTTTTTCCAAAAGGAATCCACAAAAGTTATTTTCAAATAATAGAGAAAACAAAGGTATATAAGACATGTGTTTTAATAATAATAAGTATCCTTTTTTAAAAAATACCTTTAAGGTTGCACTGGTGAAGGTGGGTGTTCTGTTTATGACTGTAACCCAACTACAAACATGTTTGTAATCGTGGTGCTTAAACAGGCACCTTTTAAAATTTGTTTATAAAATTTGTGTCTCATGAATTAAAAAAAAAGAATACATATTTCCTATCAGATTAATATTTTTGTTATTTGAGTAGGTCCTCAGGAATGGAACTACATGGTCGTATGAAAGTCTATCTTAGTATTTTGTGAATTAAATAGTTTTATTGAAATAAATGAACTGATGTGCCTGTTCAAGAGAATGGACCAGTGTCCCTAGACATTTACATGTCCCCAGTATCCAGAAACTTTCTGCTTGTATAGTAAAGCAGCACAGATAAATGTCCCCAGAGAGGCTGGGAAATGTAGCCCAAGGTTCTGACTTGGAGGTTTAGTGTTGGTGGTAGGAGACAGGAGAGAAGTGAAGAAGAGAAGTGATTCTGCGATACTGTATCTGTCAGAGCAGTCACATCATCCCATTTTGGACTGCCTCCTGGGTCTTTCCCTCAGCAGGATTTCAGTGAGGGCTCCACAGTACTGCCTGTTCGTTTGCGATTCCTGTCACCGCTCCTTTGACATCTTTCATCTAGACAGTAACAGGAGCTCTCAGTTCCTTTTCCTATTCTGCCATCTCCACAGCTTCCTTCCGCAGTCCCACACCTTCAAAATTGCAGGAGCTCTCCATGGGATTTTTCCCACAGACTGTACTGGGATAAGAGCGTCCTTTGAGCCTACTGTAATAGTGACACAGGCCCTGTGATCCAGCTGTTTTAAACACTTCGTGTTCAAGATGCCAGAGGACAAAGCTCTGAGTCATGTCTTTCAGTACTTTTATTTCTTACACACAGGGATTCTTAACTTCTAAAATCTTTGAACATTAAAATAGCAGTCCTTCCCTATTTTTATCCTTAAGGAAAAGGAATGTACATAGTTGCAATGTAAATACACAATATAGAAAATGTATATATAAGTATGTACACATCACATGGACTGCCATAATAGGATCACATTCATGTAGCCAATACTCAAAGAATATATTTATTGCTCATCTCCTAAAAGCCCCTTCATTCCTCTAATTCATCATTCTGATTTCTAACACCGTAGATGATTTTCATCTACACTTAAATTAATAAAATCATAAAGTAAGTATCTTTGTCTAAATGTTGTGAAAATCAATCCTACTTGTTTTATATATTGTAATTTATTCATTTTCAATGTGGTTTGGTATCCCAGAAACAAATATATAAATGTCTATTAATGGCATTTGTTTTTATTTTTCTGGCTGAAGACCATCATGAAGCAGTACTGCTGTGAAAAGTCTTGTACATATCTTCTAGTGGATGGACATCTGTGTGCATTGTTAAAAAAATACAGAATACACACCGTCAACACCAAGTAGACATATTTAGCCTTAATAGCTGCTACCAAACAGTGACTGAAGACCTTATCTTCTCCTTCCACTCTCAGAAGAGTGTGAAAGTTGCAATTTCTTTCACATCCTTGCCAGTACTTGCCTTAGGCTAATTTTATTAAATTGTAAACTTTCTGGAGCACTCTGTGAAATTTATTTTAACTCTGTGTTTAGTTCCCTCCATGATTAATAAAGTTTGAACACTTTTACATTAAAAATACAGGAGTACTAGAAATATGGCTCAGCAGTAAAGGACATGTCTCATATACAAGAGGTTGTGGGTTCGGTTCTCAGCAAACATCCCAAAGTGCAGGAATCCTTTATATTTATATGTCTTAACTTTGTCAGTTGACTAAGCTTCAGAGAAAAAGAGGCACCTCTGAGATGATATTGTAATGCTACATTATCTAGCTACATAACAAGCACATGCTCTCTAGAAATCAAATCATTTGCTGTTTAGCAAAAAAAAAAAAACCATGAAACGGAGATCTACAAGATCTATATTTCTAATTATTCCCAACTAAAACAAATACTGTGCTTCCAATGTAATGTTAATTGGAAAATATATACAAGACTTATAAATTAAGGTTAAATTGTACCAATACTTCAGTAAAAATGATTAAACTTTCAAAATCAAAGAAATAGTATGAGGGCTAAAGCACTACACAATTGACCCTGATGGTTCCTGGCACTGAAAATATTCCTCCAGTACTTCCAGGAGTGATCAATGAACACAGAATTAAGAGTAAGTCCTAAATACAATCAGCATGACCCAATGATCTACAAATTATTAAACTTTCTAAAGCTTTTACTCTTCATAACTCAGAATTTTCACTTTTGCATTTTACTTCCCCAAATAAACACCTTTCCATTCACAAATACAACCTGACCCATTTTAATTTCTTACCAAACAAGGTTCTTTGCTTCAAACCTTATTCTATTGTAGTCTTAATACATTATTTAATTTTGAAACCTCTCTTGGTCAAATTAATAATTGAATTTATTTTAAAAACAAAGTAATTCCTAAGCAGTCATATGACACATTCTTACTTTGAAAAGTATGTTAGTATACAAAAGCAGTTTTCTCATTCTTCACTATACCAGTTCTACTCGTATTTCTAATCTTTCTCATCCACACTGCCAAAATGTTCCAATATTTTGGTTAAATTGATAAAATACTTCCTCTTATTTTCCCATAGAAAATTAATAATAGGTTTTATCTACAATACTTATTGCTAGAGTCAAAGAAATGTCACTAGGAATGATAACTTAGTTTTATTACAGAAGTTTCCATCCCAAATAGTTGCCAAGTGGTCACCCATAATTTAAGAGTAATTCACCCAAACTGTGTAATGTCCCTGTTAGTTATCAGTTTGGTAAACCTCTTACAGAATAAAGCCATCAAAGTTACAGAAACTGGGAGGCTACCTCTGGTAAACAATGTGGTAAGGACAGTGGAAAGAGTACTGGACCAAGACCCAGGATACATGGTTTCTAGTAAGTTAACACACATGGTTTTACAATAAAAATGTTCCATGGGCATCAATGAGCAGAAATCTCAAATCATGACTACTAGAAATTAGGAACACATGATTGCTATAACTCTCGTTCTAGATCTTATATTTACTAATCTCTACTATTTTGTACAAAATATTCTGCATCTATCTCACCTCTAAAATGTAAATCCCATCTACCATACTAAACTTTTAAATAGTACATAATTAAACAGGAAGTAAAATAATCCTTTTATGACTAACTGGAAAAGTTTTTCTTTCTAAGCCTATGCTATTACTTCACTTTTTGCCTCTTCAAGTAACAAGTCTTTGACTAGCTTCACAGGCTAGTGCAACCCAATTATTTGACTGGTTCTTTCTCCTCCCTTACCACCTATTTTTAATCTAGTCTCTTCCATCACTTGAAGATGACTTAGGTATCAAATGGGGCATTCCAATTCATGGACACATGTAGCAAAAGATACCAATTTTACTTTTCTTACTGGTTTTAAACTATGCTTCTAAAAGAAAAGCAGCAGATTAACTATAACTAAACCATGGTTGTATTTTTATTTGTTCTGTTTTTTTGGAGTGGGCCACCTGGGAGCACTCAGATTACTCCTAGCTTTGCACTCAAACTAGGGAACTATATGGATTACAGGGAACATCTGGGTGCAAGGCAAATGCCATCCCCACTGTGCTATCACTCAGGCCAAGAACATGGTGTTTTTTATCTACAACTTTCTCACAAGAACATGTTTTAACTGTATCCGAAACTTTTTCATTCTGAAATAATATCATCTAGTTATCTAATTTGTGTAAATTAAGGTTGATGCTGTTCCTGGCAACAATGTGTAAATAGAAAGAAGCAATTGAACCAAGGACAGAATTTTATAAGCATCTTTTATTTTTAAAATTTCCAATATAGTTGATAATAAGGCCAGAGGCATACAATACAGTGTTCCAACATCATATCAACCACCACAGTGTCACAAGGTCCCCTCCTACCACCCTCTGCCCTTTCCTTTTTATAAACTCAATTCTACAGTCCAACTCTGAGTCTTTGAGGTCAATAAGCATTTGTCATTCCCTTTCTATATTTCTTTCTATTCCACATAGAGTACTTGATCTTCTCCTTCTGACTTTCATTCAACATCATACCCCTAGTTTCATCCACATAGCAGCAAAAGGCATGCTTTCATCTTTTTGTATAACTGAGTTGTATTCCATTGTGTATTTCACTTTATTTTGATCCACTCATCTTCCCTTGCCACTTGGTTCATTTCTGTATCTTGAATATTGTGAATAGCGCTGCATAAACTTAGAAATGCACTCTTTTTGGAGATTTTGGAAACTTGGAAGTAAATATCAAAAAGTAGCACTAATAGGAAATATCAATTCATAATTTTGGGGGGAATATTTGGGTCACACCCAGAGATGCTAAATTTATTAGTCCTGGCACTGTGGTTGGGAATTTCTCCTGGCAGCACTCAGGGGACCATATGGGATTCCAAGGACCAAACTGTATCTGTTGCATGGAAGGCAAGTGCCTTGCCTACACTACTATCTCCTTGGCCCCACAATCCTAAATCCTTTGAGAATACTATTCTCCATACTATTATCCATAGAGACTAAACCATCATTCCCCCAACAATAAAGGAGGGTTCTTTTTTTCCCACATGCCTGAAGCATCAGTTGTTTCTATGCTTTTCGATGTGCTCCACTCATTGATGTGTGGCAATAACTCATTTTTATTTGTATTCCCCTGATGATAATTAATAAAGAAATTTTTGTTGATCTACTGTTATCTGTACGTCTTCAGATATTTCTGTTTTTCAGATATTTCTGTTTTTGTTTATGCAGTTGCTTGTATTATTGTTGCTACTGCTATGCTACCAGTGCTTTATATATATATATGATTAGAAAACATTTTCTTCCAGTCTGTATAGTATCTTTTCATTTTAGTTATAATTTCTTTTTCATCGCAGAAGTTTTTCAATTTAATATAGCTTCATTGTTTATTTTTACTTGTTTTCTTCATCAATAGTATTGAGTCATTGAAGACTAAAGTCACTATGATAAAGGGTTATGCCTATTTTCCCACAGTGTAATTTAGTGAGTTGAATGTAATATCAAGTTATTTAATCATTTTGAGTTAACTTTTGTGTATGCTATAAGAAAAGGGTCTGATTTTTTTTCTTTTGTGCATGTGGCTAGTCAGTTTTCCCAGCATTGTTTGTTGAAGAGACTTTCCTTGCCTCATTTCAGATACCTAGATCTTTTTTTTTTATCAAAGATGAGCTATAAGTACACCTGAGGGTCTGTCCTCAATTCTATGTTATTGGTCTTTGAATCTGCCTACAGTTTAATGACAATTCTTGATTATTATACCTTTAGCCTATATTTGAAGGCAGATAAAAGAAAATCATCCTTTCCGCTGTCCTACCTCTCTGGCCCTACCTTTGTTTTATTTTAGTTTTATTTTAAGGTCATATTTAACAATACTCAGGAATTTCTCCTAACTCTACACTCTTGGAGATGCTCAGGGGACCATATGAATGATAGAAATCAAACCCAGATTGATCACATACCACTCAAGCGTCCAACCCACAGCACTGTCTCTTACCCCATAGCTTTTTAAATTTAAATGTATTAATTGTGTGCATATTTTAAAACAGACTGTATTGGCTTATTTCAAAATGATTTTAGTCATATGACACACTGTATGTCTGTTATAAAAGTTTTCCATAAGTTGTATAGGAAGAAATTGAACTATTACAAATATTTTTGGCAGCAATTTCTGTGGGCAATTTTCTGTCCAAATCAGATTTGGCACATAAGATCCATTTCTACATCAACTTGGACCAAACTTTACTTATCACTTGAGACTCACTTTTTCAAGTAAAGATGATGTTTTAAAATTGTATAAGCTTGCATATTTGGTTTAGTGATAGGTAAATATGTACAATTTTGTGTGTGCCATAATCTTGGGGGAGGAACTGTGATTTATGTAAAACATACTCAAAACAAAACAACTTGTACAATGCTGTGCACTGAGTGATGAATTTTCAAAGCAACCATTGAGGAATGTACTTCCCTATGTTATTTACAGTTGCAGCTATTTATGCAATCCACCATCTCAGTTCATTTATTTATTCCAATGTTACACCAATAATATATGAGGAAGAAATAATATTTGTTCAATCATCTTTACCCCATCTGTACTTTCTGATAAGACTCAGAAGTGAGAATTCAGCTTAGCTAGTTCAACAAACTTTAACCTATTCCTTAGAGAATGTGACCTGAGAAAAATAACAGAGGGACATGGAAAAACTGCCCTTAAAAATGTTCTCATGATTTGTATGAAAGATCACAGATGAACTGATAGTCATGTGTCATCCTAAAGTACTGCAAGGATTTTACATAAAAATATATAATTCAGGGACCAGAGCGATCGCACAATGAGTAGGATTTTTGCCTTTCATGCAAGGCAAACCTGACCCAGGTTTGATACCCATCCACAGCATCTCATATGGTCCCCCAACCCTGTCAGGAGTGATTTCTAGATGCAGAGACAGGTGTAAGGTGTAACCCCTGAGCACTGTCGCGTATGGCCCATCTACCTCCCCCGCCCCCAAAAAAAGAAAGAAAAGAAAAGAAAGGGCCCGGAGAGATAGCACAGCGGTGTTTGCCTTGCAAGCAGCCAATCCAGGACCTAAGGTGGTTGGTTCAAATCCCGGTGTCCCATATGATCCCCCGTGCCTGCCAGGAGCTATTTCTGAGCAGACAGCCAGGAGTAACCCCTGAGCATCACCGGGTGTGGCCCAAAAAAAAAAAAAAAGAAAGAAAGAAAAAAAGAAAAGAAAAGAAATACAAAATTCAACATTCCTTATTGGGGCAATATGTTATTTTTTACTGTCTGGGATCATATTTATTTCCAAAACAAAGAAAATGAGAGTTAACTTTTTTATTTATAAATTCACTCACTCATTATAAATCATGTTTATTTCCTATTTTAAGAGCTCAGAAACTGGGAAGTACCTAAAAATCAATGTGGTAGATTCTTCTTTCTTCACAAAGCATTTGTATGCTGACAATGTGCCTGATAATTGAGAGTATCTTATACCTGATGAAAATATATAAAATGAAGAAAGAGCAAATATAGTTTAAAAAGTACACTGACTTTAAGTAATTTTTTAAAAATGTTTATAAAAAGGCAATTAAGGATCAGAGAGATAGCATGGAGGTAAGGCGTTTGCTTGCAAGCAGAAGGTCATTGGTTCAAATCCTGGTATTCCATATGGTCCCCCAAGCCTGCCAGGAGTGATTCTGAGCATAGGGAGCCAGGAATAACCCCTGAACGCTGCTGGGTGTGACCCAAAAACTTAAAAAAAAGTCAATTAATTCTTCAATTACACCATATTAATTTTCTACTAACACAATACATAAAATTATTTCAGAATAATGATTTCTTCTGGACTGTGATGTTTTATTAATTTATATCTATGTATCTTGTCTCCTATAGACCTACATATGGTAGGATCTTAGACAAAATTATTGTGTACTGCTAAATCACAAGTGTGTCTAAAGATCCTAGCTCCAATCCTTAGCAAGCATTTGATTTGATAAATTCCAAAACTTTTGCAAGCTTACAGAATAGAATAGATAATCTCTTTTAGGCAGCTTTCATCTCCTTTAGCCAGTTTTCAAAGTCCGCCAGTTTAGGTGGGAATGCCATCTAGTCCAGCTTTTTTTTGGAAAATAATATGGATATTCCTTAAAAAACGGAACATTGAGCTCCAATATGATCTAGCAATACCACTCCTAGGGATATACCCTAGGAACACAAAAACACAATACAATGATGCCCTCTACACTCCTATGTTCAGAGCAGCACTATTTACAATAGCCAGAATCTGGAAACAACCCAGGTGCTCAAAAACAAATAAGTGGTTAAAGAAACTGTAGTACATCTATACAATACTATGCAGCTATTAGAAGAAATGAAGTCATGAAATTTGCTTATACATGGATGAATTTGGAGACTACAATATTGAGTGAAGTCAGAGGGAAAGAGATAAACACAGAATAGTCTCGCTCATATGTGGAATTTAAGAACAATAAAAGTCTGTATAATAATAATAACTAGAGGCAGTAGAGATGAGGGCTGGAAAGAATAACCCACAAGTTTATCACAAAGAATGGTAAGTGCAGTTAGAAAAATAACTACACTAACAGCTATCATGACAGCAACAGAGATATTTAATGTCTGTCTTGAAGACAAGCAATGGGTGGGGAAAAGTAGAAAATGAAGGGGTCAATGGTGGAGGGAAAGTTGTACTGATGAAGGGGGGTGTACACCTTATGGTTGAAACCCAATTACAAACATGTACTTAAATTGTGCTTAAATAACAAACAATGTGCTTAAATAAACAAATTATTTAAAAGAAAAAAATAAGGGAAAAAAAAGTCCACCATCTCATCATCAAGTCTTTATATTGTACTCTTCACAAAATATCCCTAATACCCAGATATGCCATGATCTTTATCTTTCCCTTAAATGGAATAATTGCCTTCCTAATCAAAGCTTGTTTTATTGCTGTCAACTTGACTTAAAAATTTCTATTGTTGTAATGTACCCAATTTGTCAATCTATGAATATTTTTTCAATTTTTAGGGTTTATTAAAATCATCTCTAAGATACTGTATGTTGACATTTTTAAAACAGAAAGATTTTCTCTATAATAAGCTCTTATGCAATAAAATTTAATTTTAGCAATGTATCTATTATTACAGATGCTCTTTGATCTTCATTTTTTAAACTTTTCTAGCCCCTTGTTTGCATTTTCTATTGATTAAAAGTAATTTAAGAAGTAAACTACCGGGGCCAGAGAGATAGCATGGAGGTAAGGCATTTGCCTTCATGCAGGAGGTTATCGGTTTCGAATCCCGGTGTCCCATATGGTCCCCTGTGCCTCCAGGAGCAATTTCTGAGCCTGGAGCCAGGAATAACCCCTGAGCAATGCCGGTGTGACCCAAAAACCACAAAAAAAAAGAAGTAAACTACCAGGGAACCAGGGACATAAGCTAAAGGAAGAGACTTTGGCCTTGTATAAGTGAGAAACTGGGTTCAATCTCTAGCACTGTAGAAAAGTAAATAAGTGTTTTTTCCTTCTTTTTCTTTCTTTCTTTCTTCTTCTTTCTTTCTTTCTTTCTCTTTCTTCTTTCTTTCTTTCTTTCTTTCTTTTCTTCTTCTTTCTTTCTTTCTTTTTCTTTCTTTCTTTCTTTCTTTCTTTCTTCTTCTTTCTTTCTTTCTTCTCTTCTTTCTTTTCTTTCTTTCTTTCTTGCTTCTTCTTTCTTCTTCTTTCATTCTTTCTTCCTTTTCTTTCTCTTTCTTTTTTCTTTCTTTCTTATTTCTTCCTTTTTTTCTTTCTTCTTTCCAAATCCAGAAATACTCAAGGGTTACTCTTGGCTTTATACTCATCAATCACTCTTGGAGGTACTCAGGGGACTAGATGAGGTATAAGAGATTGAACCAGGTTGGCTTTGTGCAAGGCAAGCACCGTAACTGCGTTGATTTCTCTTTGGCCCCTGAAAGTAAAGTAATGAATATAAAAAATAAAGCAAGAAACAAAATCTTTTATTATTTGCAGAATTTTTTATTTCCTTGAATAAATTGCATATAATTTGGACTCAAATTCAAACACAAAGCATAAATAGTATTGATGACCATTTCTCTCTGTTCTTGTGATTCCTCTATCTTTTCTTTATATCCAAATATTGCCTGTTATTATAATTTTCTCTGCTTTAACTCAGTCATCATCATGCTAAGTTTTACTTTTCTGGGTCTCACATTGTTCCCAATTACACTCTAAGTGAATGATGATGATGGCTATCACACTGATAAGAAATGCCTTATGTGCATACCACCAATCATTTCCTCTGTGTCATTCAAAAGACAGATATGAATCATTTTCTTCTTGTTTGCTCCTTTAAAGTCTATATTGGCTAACCAATCAATCCCCTACCATGTACACAAACTCAGAGTTAGACTGATTTCATCTAACATCCTCCGGACCAGTTTATGTCCAAATGGATGAACACTTGCATAACCCCTTATTTATCTGTATGTAAACCCTTTCCTTATTTTTTCATTTCCTCAGACAACATTAGGCATATTAATCATATCAGTTTACTCTATGACTAAATTTAATTTTGAGTTGCTCACAATGATACTACAGTTGTTTAAATGTCTTCTCACTCTCTCAATAACTCCCAAGCTTTATTTAGATAGAAAATTGTAGCCCCAAATTGATGTGATGTGATAGTTATAGATTATCATATAAGTAATAATAAGTAATTATCATATAAGTAATAAGTAATTATTATATAAGTAATACAAGCATGCATTGTAACATGTAAAGCAATCTGAAAAATTGTAAGCTTTCATGAAGTTCTCTATAAGAATGGATTCTCTAAATTGCCATATGGCAGTTCCTTCTGGATGAAAATTAAGAATCCTGCACTGTATTATTGTTTCCATCATTAATTATTGATGACTTTAAGAGTTTCTTAACATCTATGTCTTATTTTGGAAATACTATTCTGCTAGCGATGCCATGAAGATTAATAATTTAGTCAGTAACCAATCTCTTGGGATTGTGTAAATTCAAGTCAATCTAAAACCACATCATTACAAATTTTGAATAAATTAGATTCAAATAATAAGTTTCAGCTATATGACTTAATTTTGAGACCTAATGACTAGGAGACATTCATTTAAAGCAGTTAAGAAGATGTTGCTTTAAAGAAAATGGAAAAAGAGGTCATGTATATTTCCCACAACCAAGCAAAAGAGAGGGATTAGGAAGATAGTTTTTTCCAAGCAGTAGACAATCCAAACTTTGAAAGCTTTTTCTTTATTTAAATCAACTCAACTGTGATGTTTCAAACAAACTTAAGATGAAACTAGCCAGCTAAAGTATTATTCCTTATTTGTTCTAATCTTAACTTGTTCAAAATGGATTTAATCATTGTTCAGCTAATATGAAAAACTTAGCAAATAGAGCTCTAGATACTAAATTGTCTAATTCGCAACTTCCTCAAGATGGGGAAATAACTGTTTTGTTTCAATATTTTATAAATGTCTTGTAGTAATGCAATATTTAAATATAAACAATGGTTGTACTTTTAAAAAGCTAAAAAATTTTGGGCATTACATTTTAACACATAAATATTGAGTATTTTTTCTACATAAATTTGGTACAATATAAGAAAACAATACTAGCATGTAATAAAAAAAGAATATTCTTTCTTCAACTTTACTGAGTAAAAACTAATAAAAATATATAATTAATGTGTACAATAATATAATTTTAATTGTGAACTGGTTGTCACCATTATTCTAATACATTCATCAATTCAAAATTATTTTTGTTGTATACATTAAAAAAACAGTCAAGATCCACTCTCACTAAATCTTAAGTATAAACACAAGTATTGTTAATTATAGTTATAACTTTATATATTAGACTTCACAAGTTTATTCACTTTGTAAGTGAGAAGGTTGTACCTTCCAGGGGCAGGAGTGGTAGCGCAGTAGTAAGGCATTTTCCTTGTAAGCAGCTAACCCAGGATGGATGTGTGTTTGATTTCCAGAATCCCATATGGTCCCCCGAGCCTTCCAGGAGTGATTTCTGAGCTCAGAGACAGGAGTAACCAACCCATGAGCACCACCAGGTGTGGTCCAAAAAACAAACAAAAAATAATAAATATTTTACCTTTCTAACACAATTGTGCCATTTTCCCATGCCCCAGACCCTGACAACAACCGTTTTGTCATCTGCTTCCTTAAGTTTAGTGATTTAGACTAATATGTGAGTGAAATAATATGTAATATGTAAGTGAAATAGTAGAGCTCACCACATTCCTAAACACACCAACATACTACAAAATTTCTGTACACAATTCTGAAAAAAAAAACACTAATCTTAGTGGTAAAATTTTGTGATTGAAGTTGTATGGGAGGTAGGCTAACTTAATAGTTAACATTTAGTGAGACCTCCAGGGCATTTATACACCAATTATACAGAGAACAGATTCCCACCAGAGACTGAACTCATTTATTTCTGTCAATCATTAGAATATCGTTGGTACAAGACCATTGAAGTAGCACATCATTGCAAAAAAGGATGAAACTTTGAAAAATACATAGAACATATTTGGGCCCTAGATACAAAGGGATGACAATTTTTTCATATGTGATAGTTATATGGAGGAGCTAACAAGGCTGTTTTGAGAGATAAATTATGGAATGGAATAGGACCTATGAGTCTTAGGGATGAGTCAAGCATTGTAGACTGGGGACATTGAATTATCTAAGTTTTACTATTTTGAGATTTTAATATTAATTTTGGCTTGTTTGTTTGCTTTTTTATTTCTCCTAAAATCTCAATACAAATTCTAATCTATCTCATCTCTACTATAGAAAAAAATCAGAAAAATATTGGTCTGGACTTAAATAAGAGCTTTAATCAAAAACAACAAATAAAGAAAATCAACAGAGAATTAGCACCAAGATTTCAGTAGAGAGCCATGAAAAGAGAGTAAACAGGCTTAAAAGAAGGAAAAGAGTAAAGCCACAACATTCCAAAAATTTAGAGCCAAAATAATTCTTATAAGCCAATCTTTTAGATTAAATTTCATCTTTTCTATGTAATAATAGTGTATTACAAAAAGTTAAAAGTGGGCCAGAGAAGTGGCACAAGCGGTAAGGTATCTGACATACCTGCACTAGCCTAGGACAGACTGTGGTTCAATCCTCTGGCATTTCATATGGTCCTCCAAGCCAGGAGCCTTTGCTGAGCACATAGCCAGGAGTAATGCCTGAGCATCACCAGGTGTGGCCCAAAAACCAAAAAAAAAAAAAAAAAAAGAAAAAGAAAAAAAACCCCAAAAGTTAAAAATACATTGATTTCAAAAGTACTCATCAATACACCTGTTAACAATCTTTTCTTAACCTTTGAGTTAACTCTTTTATAGTTCTTTGAATTATGCTCTAAGAATAAATACATCCTTTTTAAAAGAAAATCAATAGTATGTAATTCAGCAATTTTACATATTTGATATCACATTTCTTACTAGACTTCAAATGTTGTTAACTTTCAAATGTCTACATTTTAAAACATAGCTTTTACTAGCTTAAATTCACTTTGCTATACATTTAGTTAACTTTGTTGGCATACAAGTTGGTTTTAATTCTCATTAGCCTTTAAGGAATTAAATTAACTCCTTCATTTTCTATGTTCCCTCTTAAGATATCTTAAGATAAAAAGAATCATAGTTAATTTTACCATCACTGTGAATATAATGGATTGTGTTTTCAATTAGCTTTGGACTAAAACATAAACTCTCTGGGGAATAAGTTTCAATCTCAGAAAAACCACAATATTGATAAGCAGCTTTACCTATTCAGTCCCTAATGACCATTTAATGCACTTAAGAGTCACATATTAAGAGCCTCTCCACCAAATAAAATTTTCCCAAAGTCCCTAAATGAATTTCAGATCATAACTAATCAGATAAATTAAATGGAAGGAAGGTAGTGAGCAATCTGGGAAATTGAGGCTGCTAGACAGTCTTAAATAGATATGATATAATTGTCTACAAAATGCTGACTTTTAGTCTAAAGACTCTAGAGATTCCAAACAATTTTAATTCTATTATGAATCTAATTGTAAAAAGAAAACTATGTTTTCGGCTAGCATATCAATCATGAAGTTTTGTTTTTAGAGACAGCTAAATTCTAGTTAAAAACCAATATTTAAATTGCAATAGAACTGTTTTTCTGCACATACTTCTTTTAATGAAATAAGTACACATTTGAATATAAGAAACTGGTCCTTTTTATACTCTCTTGACCTCGTCTAGAGGTCCTGGCAAATAGCCAGTAATAATTAAGTATCTAAACAAAAATTTCTATCTAAAATTTGTGTTATTTTGTTTAGTCTTATTTTTTTTTTGTTTGAGGGCTACCCCTAGAAATGCTCAGGAATACTCCTAGCTTTGCACTCAGGAATAACTCCTGGAGAAACTGGGGATGGGGCATATGAGATGCCAGAGATCCAAGCCAGGTCACCAACTTGCAAAACAAACACCTTAACTATTGTGCTATCACTCCAGCCCACTTATTTTTACTCTTGAATTAAAGCATTAGAAAGCATAAAATGCTAAAGATAATAAAAATAAAACTACAGCCCCAAGATCAAACAGAATAAGAAAATGATTTTTCAACATATATTTAACTTGAGTATTCATTCATTCTTTGACCTAAAATTATTCATTCATTCTTTGACCAAATATGTACATATTACATATACATACATATTACACATAGTTTTCATTATTATGCATATTAACTATCCATTATACTATTCTAGGCATTGATTGGAGCCCTATTCAAATGACTTTTATATTATAATGGAGGATATAAGGGAAAAAGGGAAACAAAGAGATAAGCAACTCCAGATACAAGTTTTTTTAATTTAAGCCTTTTTTTTATTTAAACACCAAAGTAACAACGTTGTTCATAATACAAGGGTTTTTTTTCAAAAGATAAAGTTGTTCATGATTGAGTTAGTCATGCAATGTACAACAACCTTCAGCAGTACACATTTCCTGCCACCAATGCCAGTTTTCCTCCCATTTCCTCTAATTCACTCTTCCCTCCCACCCATCCTCTATGCCTGCCTCTAGGCAAGCATTTTACTGCTCTCTCTCTCTCACTCTCTTTCTCTCTCTCTCTCCCTCCTCTCCCCATCTCTTTATTACTTTGTGACATTTTGGTTTGCATTACTGCAAATGACCTTCTCTACTACCATGGAATGCTCTTCCTGATTTGTCCCATCAACTCTTCACTTCCCAAACTGTGCAGGTGCACTTGCATTCACTCAAAGACAAATTTAAATTTATATCAGTTATTTCCAGGAAGTAGTACCTAGCATTTCTTTCTCTTAGAAAATATACAACTTAAAACTCAACTGAACCAATTAATTAGTTGGCAACATTTTTTTTGGTTTGGCAACGTTTTTATCATACTTAGATAACCTCACCTGTTTAGAAAATAATCTCTGAAGTGAATTTAACTCTAGCCAGCTTTTATACAACCAATTTAATAGATCACATTCTTAAACAACCTGAAACTCCAGCATTACAACCTACTAATATTAAGAACAATGGGGAATCTAAGGAAGACAACTACAATTGGGGATATGGAGAGAACCCCTAGCAAATTTCCAACCCCACCAAAATTCCTGAGCCTTATAGATGAGGATCTAAAATCAACACTTAATGTTTTAGCAACAGAAATCAAGGAGTCACTAGCCTGTGAAATTAAGCATTCTATAGATGAACACTTTAACCATCTCAAAGAACTCTTACAGAAGAGAGCACCCATACAAATGGAACTGAAAGAACTAAAAAACATGTTAAAAAGCCATAGTACTAGAATTACATAGGTGGAGAATTGCATAGAACAACTAGAATACAAATTACAAGGCAACATTGATAAAGAAGTAAAAGAAGAAAGGGGAAACAAACAATGGAAGAAAATGTAAGGTAATTAATAAACAAATACAAAATAAAATAAAGAATTTCTGAATTATAGAAATAACAGAAAGGGAGGAAAAGGGAAAAAGGAAGATCAAGTAGTGAGGAAGATAATAGCAAAGAATTTTCCCACTCTCTGGAAAGAAGCTACTATACATATCCGAGAAGCAAAAAGAATGCCAAACAAAATAGACACTAACAGCAACAACCTCAAGAAAGTACTTAGAGACAAGAATGGACCAAAAAGTACTAACTCTTATCAACATTTACACAACACTAATAACACAGACATATAGTAATCCAAATGGCAAAAACACTAAGAGAGATATCAACTCTTTAAAGCAGTAAGGGAAGAGGAAAAAAACTTAAATATAAAGGAAAGGATATACGAATCAAACCAGATCTCCCATTTGAAACAATCCAGGCAAGAAAAACATGGGATGCCATATTCAAACTACTGAATTAAAGAAACTTTCAACCTATAGTTCAATACTCAGAAAACCTTTAATTATATAGGAGGGAGGGATAAAAAATATTCTCAGACAAAAAGAAATCACAACTTCCATGTTACTAAACCAACTCTAAATAAATAGCAGATTGGATCCGGAAACACAATTTAGCCATCTGCTGCCTGCAGGAAATATACTTAAAAGTTCAGAATAGACACAGGCTCAGAGTGAAAGGATGGAAAACATTTATACAAGGTACTGGGGGAAAAGGCTGAGCAACAATACTTATAACAGACCAAATTGCATTCAACCTCAAGAAAGTACTTAGAGGCAAGGATGGACACTACATATCGATTGGGGTAGTAATAGACTAGGAAATACTAACTCTGATTGACATTTATGCAACAAACATAGAGTCAGAAAAATATGTAAGGCCAGAGCAGTAATTAGCAATACAGGTCTACATTAGGAAAGAAGAAAAAGACAATATCAACAAACTAAAGGCACGCTTTAAACTTCTTGAAAACCAACATCAAAAGAACCCAAACACAAGAAAAAATTATAAAAAAACCAGAGCAAAAATTAATAATATGTAAAGAAACAAAAACAATACAAAGAATTGATGAAACCAGGAGCTGGGTTTTGGAAAAAAATAAACAAGATAGACAAACCATTTGCAAGACTCACAAGGAAAAAGGAAATTTACTCCAAAAATCAGATTAGAAATGAAAGGAGAGAAATTATAACAGAACTTTATGAAATCCAAGACACCATGAGAGCATATAATGAACAATTGTACACTGTTAAGCTAAAGAAAAAATGGGCAGATTTCTGAGGGAAAAATTAATCTAATACTGAATGAGGAGGAAAGAGAAAGCTTATACAAATCACAAAAAAGGAAATCAAAACAGTAATTAAAAACTCCCCAGGAATAAAAATCCAGATGGATTAACAGGTGAGTTTTATCAAACATCAGAAAGGAGTTACTCCATTGATCCATAGGTTCTTCCAGAATATGGAAGAGACAAGAATCCTTCTTAATACCTTCTATGAAACTAAAACCACTCTCGTTGCCAAAGCTTGCAGAGATACTACCAAGAAAGAAAACTACAGACCAATATTACTGATGAACATTGGTATAAAAAGCCTTAACAAAATCTTAACAAAGAGAATCCAAAAACACCTCATGACTAAGTGAGTTTCATACCAGAAATGCAAGGATAGTTCAATACATACAAATCAATCAACATCATACACCACATCAGTAAAAGGAAAGATAAAAGACACAATCATATCAATAGATGCAGAGAAAACACTTGACAATATCCAATACCCATTCTTGATGAAAACCCTCAGCAAAATAGGTGTGTAAGTAACCTTCCTCAAATTTTAACAGTTATCTATCTATAAAAATCTATAAAAATCCTATCTATAAAAATCCTACCACCAGCATTATTCTTAATGGTGAAAAACGGAAAGCATTTCCACTAAGGTCAGGCACTAGGCAAGGATGTCCACTGTCTCAACTCTTATTCAACATAGTATTAGAAGTTCAAGCAAAAGAAAAAGAAAATCAAAGGAATCTAAATCAGAAAAGAGGAAGTAAAACTATCTCTATTTGCAGATGACATGGTGATTTACATCAAAGACCCTAACGAGTCCACAAAAATGCTCTTAGTAACAATAAACCAATACTGCAGAGTGGCTGGCTACAAAGTCAACACACAAAAGACAGTTGCATTCCTTTATACAAACAACAAGGAGGAGGAGAAAGAGATCAAAGAGATCTCATTTAAACTATCAAGTACCTAGGAATCAACCTAACAAGAGATGGGAGAGATCGATAACATGAAACCTTCAAAAACACCTCAGAAAAAAATTGGAGAAGACCTAAGGAAATGGAAGACACACTGAATGCTCATAGACTGGAAAAATTATTATCGAAATGAACATCTCACCTAAATTACTATATAGATTCAATGCAATCTCTATTCAAATTCAAGCAACATTCTTTTTTTTTTTTTAATAATTTTTATTGTGGGGGCCAGGCACGGTGGCGCTAGCGGTAAGGTGTCTGCCTTGCTAGTGCTAGCCTAGGACGAACCGCGGTTTGATTCCCCAGAATCCCATATGGTCCCCCAAACCAGGAGCGACTTCTGAGCTCATATCCAGGAGTAACCCCTGAGCGTTAACGGGTGTGCCCCCCCCAAAAAAATTTTTTTTATTGTGATCGAAGTAAATTACGAATCTTTCACAGTAATAATTAAGGTACACAGAGACAATGACTCAGGGTCATTCCCATCACCAATGTTGTCTTCCTTACACCCCTGTTCCCAGCATGCATCACATATCTCTCTCATCTGCCCCCAGACTGCTAGTGTAACTACTCCCCTCTGTGTATAGTTTGTTGTAGATTGGGTATCGATTCTGTTGTCATTGACTTTGTGTTTGATGTTTAAGTCTGATTATCTTTTATTTCTACTCAATGTTCTTAAGAATATTTGTCCTGGTACCCTCCATTTTCCCCCCTCTGTTCATGAGGCAGAACAAGATGATTCAAGTTATGTGGTTCTGTTGAGGAAAAAACTGGAAGGATTCCATCTAGAGGTTATAAATATAAATTTAAAAGAAGAAAGGAGGGGCCGGTGAGGTGGCGCTAGAGGTAAGGCCTTGCAAGCGCTAGCCAAAGAAGGACTGCGGTTCGATCCCCCAGCATCCCATATGGTCCCCCCAAGCCAGGGACAATTTCTGAGTGCTTAGCCAGGAGTAACTCCTGAGCATCAAACGGGTGTGGCCCAAAAATAAATAATAAATAAATAAATAAATAAATAAATAAAAGAAGAAAGAAAAAAAGAAGAAAAACAAAACAAACAAAAAAGCAGCTACAATAAAAGCACCCAGCTACTAAAAACAACCACCATTAGTATAATAACCATGAGAAAGAAAGAAACTAAAAATATAATAAAAGAAGAAAAAGGAAAAAAAAGAGAAAAGATAAAAAAAATAAAAAACAAAAACAAAAGAAAGAAGAAAGGAAGGCTGGTGTGGCAAGGTTTTGTGTTGTTGTTGTTGTTGTTGTTTGCATAGACACAGTAAGTATTGGGAAAATTAGAATGGGAATTCCCTTGGCCTAAGAGATACAGGGTCTCTCTGCCCTTGAAGCATACTGCCATGGGAACAGCTACAGGCTCTGTACACACTCATTTTTACATTCCCAGGTCTCTTTATGGTGCCAGGAAACTTTCCACTCAGTTGTGGATGATAAAATCAGGCCTCTGTAGCAAGAGATCTTGGTATTTTCACAGGTCATAGGACAAAGGCTAGGATAGAGTCATGATTTATGGTTCTAGAAGTTCTGTTCTATCACTGTCGTTGTAATCAGTCTACTGTAATTAGTGGTCTTGGTTTTTGTTCAGATCCTAGGACAAAGCCTAGTATGCAGTCTTTCATTATGGTTCCAGAAGTTCAGCTCAGTCTCAGTTGTCAAAGTCAGACCTCTGGAATTTGAGATCTGGTTTTTGTACATATCCTATGCCAAAGCCTAGGCTAGGGTTTTTCTTATTGGTTCCAGGATAAGTTCTGCCCAGTCATAGTTGTCAAAGTCAGTCTTCTGTAGTTAGCGATCTTGATTTTTGCACAGAGCAAAGAACGACCTGTCTTCTGCTTTTATCTTACCATTAGGTGATGAGATAGGGCAATCCACTGTTTCCTCGTTGTCAGGATGTCATATCAAAACTGGTGCAAGTTGGTGCCAGAGCAGTATTAGAAATTTCCCAGGGGGGGAGTTTGGTTCCTGGTGCTAATGCAGGGAACTGTGTCAGTTCTACATCTGGGATCTAAGGTTCTGGCTTGGACTGTCGCTGTCTGATCACATGAAGTCTAAATTGAGTCCACATGACACATGTTCAGGATGAACACAGGGTGCCCTGTGTTATAAATGTATGGGTTCTTATCCCTAGTAGATAAGAGCTTGTTTCTGTGCATAACATTTCCCCTTTTTTAGAGTGCCTATGCAAAAGAAATGGTACCATATTATATTGCTGGTGCATTTGGGGTAAGTATGACAGGTTACACAATTTCTGTGCCCTGGTTTTGACCTGAGCTTTTATCCCAGGCAAGACTTTCTCTTCTAGGTTTTCATACAAACAAAACAAAAACAGGTGAAGTTAAAGAAAAAATATATATATATACATATATAAAAAATAAAATAAATAAATAAAAATAAATGTGAAAAAAATAATTAAAGAAAATAAGTGATGGTGGAGGCTACCTTTATAGTTGAAAATAAGCTCACTAAGAGGTATTATTATAGAGAAAATATATTACATATTATATATAGAGGAAATATATTACAGAGGAAATATAGGCATCCCCATTAAGTCTTTCGAGATATTCTTGTAGGGGAGTGAAATCCAGGGCACATTTTCACTCCACACTGTGGTCTTTTTGAGTTTGAGAAATAATTTGCAGCAATAAGGGATCAGGTAGTGTCCTTGAGCTGGGGGGGTCCTTCTGGAGCTGAATATGGTAGCATGCAATAGTCCACATTTGGAGGGGGGTGAGAAGAAGGGCCACATAGTATGAGTCAGCAGGAGTGTTGGCTTCAGGCAACCTTCTTAAAGGACTTGGAATAATCAATTATATAATTGTATGAAACCATAAAAGACATAGAAGAGCCAAAGCCAAATTGAAAAACAAGAAATTGTGAGGGATCCACAGAGAACAGCCATAATCATGTGAATGAATGAGGGAACTGGAAAGCCTGTCTGGAGTACAGGTGGGGGTAGGGTGGGATGGAGGGAGATTTGGGACATTGGTGGTGGGAATGTTGCACTGGTGAAGGGGGTGTTCTTTACATGACTGAAACCTAATCACAATCATTTATGTAATCAAAATGTTTAAATAAAGAAAAAAATGAATAAAAAAAAGAAATTGTGAGGCATCTAATTACCTAATTTGAAGCTCCACTACAAAGTCATATGAATCAAAACAGCATATTATTGGAACAAAAACAGACTTTTGGTCAGAGTAGAATATCCAGTGACAAACCTCCAAGAATATGGGCAATTAATCTTTGACCAAGGAGCCAAGAACTTGAAATGAATAAAGACAGTCTTTTCAATAAATGACATTGGAACAATTGTATAACCACGTGTAAGAAATTAAAGATTAATTCATACCTCATATCTTCCACAAAATTCAATTCAAAGTAGACTAAAGACCTTGAGCTTAGACTTGATTCTATAAAGGAAAAGATAGGCAAAACACTTCAAGACTTAAACTTCAAAGAAGTCTTTGATGATAGGGTGCCAATGGCAAGAGCTATAGCATCAAACCTGAATAAACGGGACTACATAAAATAAAAATTTTCTATATGACAAAAGAAACATGAACTAAAGTTAGAAGACAACTAACTGAATGGGAGAAATATTTGCAGTCAACTCAGCAGATAAAGATTTGATATCTAGGATATACAAAGTCTCACAAGGGTTAACTCCACAAAACCTAAAAAAAATTAAAAAATGGAGCTGCGATAGGGGGAGGAGATAGGGGCGGGAGCAGTGGCACAAGTGGTAGGACATTTGACTTGCTATGCACTAACTTAAGTCAAAGTATCTAACCACAGTTAGATCCCCCAGCATTCCACATGGTCCCCCAAGCCAGGACCAATTTCTGAGCTCATAGTCAGGAGTAACCCCCTGAGTGTCACACAGTGTGGCCCAAAAACCAAAAGGGGAGGGAGGAATGAACAGACACAATTTTGAGGAAGATTAACAAATGACCAATAGACACAGAAAAAAATTTTTATCATCACTTATTGTCTACACCATTGATAATAATTTCTTATCTCCACATAAGGGGTGATCCAGCAGGCCTGTCAGATGAAATTTCTAAATTTTCCTGATGCGGAGAACTGGTAACCCCACGGTTACCAGTTATCCAAAGAGATATTTCTGAAATTCGTGTCATGGTACTGACATTATGTTTCTTATTATTTGGCCTTAAAATTAATTCTCCCTTCTGCTGATATTCACAAGCAAAATATAGCCTTGATTAAAATTCCTTTACCGGGATAATATTTAGCACCAAATCAAAGACAATTTTTTCCTTTCTCTTCAAAGTGCCCTTGCAACCTCAGCTTCTGGGATGCAAGGGTATAGCCAGAATGCAGATTCTGGACTATTGACTTTTCCCAGAAAATGAGAGCTACACCTTAGTGGATCTAACTCTTTTTTTCACTTGACCTCTAAAATAATAAAGCACATCCCAGTGAAGATAGGATTCCTAGATATTTTTTCTACTTCTCACTAATCCCTAATTTGCATCTGAAGCTAGTTTGCCATATGACCCACCAATCCTTCTGTTGGGCATCTATACCCACAACAGAAAAAAAGTCATCCCAAATGATGTATGCACACCACTATTCATTTCAGCATTCAGTACAATAACCAAAACTTGGAATCAACCTAGATGAACAACAACAGATGAGTGAATCATAAAGATTTAGTACATATATATAGTGGAATACTACATAGTTGTAAGGAATAATGCAGTCATGCAATTTGCAGGTATGTGGATAGAACTAGAAGATATTATGAAGTAAGCCAGAGGATAAATATAGAATAAATACATAAATATAGAATAATATCACTTATATGTGGTATTAATAATAACTTCATGAAGAAACAGTGGAATCAAGAGACCCAAAATTTAAGAATCTAAACTTTAAATGGGCTTTTATATTGGCAGGCTGGGAAGCAGGGGATGAGATGCACTTGGGGAATATTGGTGAAGGGAGATGGACACTTGTGGTGGGACTGGCCCTGATACATTTTAATCTGAAACCCAACTAAGGACTTTGTAAATCACAATGGTTTTAATAAAATTAAAATTAAAAGAGCAGTATTGTGCATTACTGCTTTAATTTTTTTAAAACATAAATTGTTTTATTTAAAGACCATGTATTAGATAGTTGATCATAATCTTTTCTTTCTAGGTAAATGGGAGTGAACTTATTTTAGAAAGAAAGAAAAAAGAAAGAAAGAAAAAAGAAAGAAAGAAAGAAAGAAAGAAAGAAAGAAAGAAAGAAAGAAAGAAAGAAAGAAAGAAAGAAAGAAAGAAAGAAAGAAAGAAAGAAAGAAAGAAAGAAGAAAGAAAGAAAGAAAGAAAGAAAGAAAGAGAAAGAAAGAAAGAAAAAGAAAGAAAGAAAGAAAGAAAGAAAGAAAGAAAGAAAGAAAGAAAGAAAGAAAGAAAGAAAGAAAGAAAGAAAGAAAGAGAAAGAAAGAAAGAAAAAGAAAGAAAGAAAGAAAGAAAGAAAGAAAGAAAGAAAGAAAGAAAGAAAGAAAGAAAGAAAGAAAGAAAGAAAGAAAGAAAGAAAGAAAGAAAGAAAGAAAGTATCAACAACAACACAATAATTGTGGGGGACCTTAACACGGCTTTGTCAACACTGGATAGGTCAACCAGACTGAAACCCAACAAGAATATACTAGACCTGAGGAGAGAAATGGAAGAAAGAGGCCTAGTGGATATATATAGGACACTCCATCCCCAGAAACCTGGATACACATTCTTCTCCAATGTACATGGGACATTCTCCAGGATAGACTACATGCTGGCACATAAAACATACCTCCATAAGATCAAGAGGATAGAAATTTTGCAGACTACCTTCGCTGACCACAAGGCACTGAAATTATTTGTGAACTCCAAAGGGACTCAGAAGAAACACTTTAACACCTGGAAGTTAAACAGCCTCATGCTCAATAACAAGTGGGTCCAAGATGAAATCAAGGAGGAAATCAAAAGGTTCCTGGAAACAAATGACAATAAAGACACAAACTATCAGAACTTATGGGACACAGCAAAAGCAGTACTGAGAGGAAAATTTATAGCTTTGCAAGCACACATCAGGAAGGAAGAAGGAGCTTACCTGAGTAGCTTAATGACACAGCTAATAGAACTAGAAAATGCTCAACAAAAGGACCCAAGAACTAGAAGACAGAAGGAAATAACAAAGCTGAGAGCAGAAATCAACGAAGTGGAAACTCAAAAAACAATCCGAAAGATCAATGAAAGCAGAAGTTGGTTCTTTGAAAAAATAAACAAGATTGATAGACCACTGGCAAACCTAACAAAGAAAGAGAGAGAGAGAAACTTGATAACTCGTATCAGGAATGAAAAAGGAGAGATCACTACTGATATGACAGAGATTCAAAGGGTAATCAGAAACTACTTTGAAAAACTCTACGCCACTAAAAATGAGAACCTGGAAGAAATGGATAAATTCTTGGACTCTTATAATCTTCCACGCTTGAACGAAGAGGATGTAGCATATCTAAACACCCCCATCACCATTGATGAAATTAAAACAGTAATCAAATGTCTACCGAAAAACAAAAGCCCAGGTCCAGATGGATTCACTAATGAATTCTATCAAACTTTCCAAGAGGAACTACTGCCAATCTTGGCAAGACTCTTTCATGAAATTGAACAAACAGAAACACTTCCAAAGAGCTTTTATGAAGCCAACATCACCTTGATACCTAAACCAGACAGAGACGCTACCAAAAAAGAAAATTACAGACCAATATCACTGATGAATGCAGATGCAAAGATCCTCAACAAAATCCTGGCAAATAGGATTCAATGCCTCGTTAAGAAGATCATCCACTACGATCAAGTAGGTTTCATCCCAGGAATGCAAGGCTGGTTTAACATCCGTAAATCTATCAACATCATACACAACATCAATAACAAGACAAATAAAAACCACATGATCATATCAATAGATGCAGAGAAAGCATTTGATAAGGTCCAACACCCATTCTTGATCAAAACTCTCAGCAAGATGGGAATGGAGGGAACCTTTCTCAATATAGTGAAGGCCATCTACCACAAGCCATTGGCAAATATTATCCTCAATGGAGAAAAACTGAAAGCCTTCCCTCTAAATTCTGGCACAAGACAAGGCTGTCCTCTCTCACCACTCCTATTCAACATAGCACTGGAAGTACTTGCTATAGCGATTAGGCAAGAAAAGGATATCAAGGGAATCCAGATAGGAAAGGAAGAAGTCAAGCTCTCACTGTTTGCAGATGACATCATACTCTACTTAGAAAACCCTAAAGACTCTATCAAAAAGCTTCTAGAAACAATAGACTCATATAGCAAGGTGGCAGGCTACAAAATTAACACACAAAAATCAATGGCCTTTCTATACACCAATAGTAATAAGGATGAAATGGACATTAAGAAAACAACCCCATTCACAATAGTGCCACACAAACTCAAATATCTTGGAATCAACTTGACTAAATATGTGAAGGACCTATACAAAGAAAACTATAAAACTCTGCTCCAAG